>NW_020291746.1:0-16348 GCF_003184785.1 Aspergillus japonicus CBS 114.51
ATAGATTAAATAGATTAAATAGATTAAATAGATTAAATAGATTAAATAGATTAAATAGATTAAATAGATTAAATAGATTAAATAGATTAAATAGACTAAATAGTTTAAATAGGTTAAAGGGGTTAAACAGGTAGAACAGGCAGTACAGGTGTATCAGATCTGCACTGTAACAATAGTTTAAAAAATAGATACTTTAAAAATAAGTATAACTATCTAATTAAATAAAACAATAAATAATTATTTAAAGTAGTAATTAGAAAGTTTAAAAATATTATTTTATTTTTACTACTACTAATCTTTTTAATTTTTATACCAGTATCTTTTACTAATATTATTTATAAATACTAAAGCAGATATAACTTCTTAAATAAATATATTTTTTTAATATTAATAATATTAGTAATAATACTATTACTGTTAGCAGCAATACTACTTTAGTTAATTTTAAAATTATTTATTAATAATACTTTAGTTCTATTACCAGCTAAGTTATATTTTTCTAATAAAATTAAAAAAATTAATTTTTAATATTTTTATTTTAAAATACTTTTAATATATTATTTTTAAATCCTATTTAGCTGGGTTTTATTACAGCAGTTAAAACTGAATTAATAAAACTATAACTGCTAAAATAAAAGATAAAAATATTTTTAATATTAAATATAATATTAAAGTTAACTATTTTTAAAATAATTAAAAAGTTGCCTACAGTAAATGTAGATATATAAACTAATAAAGTTAATAATTTTTAAATAGTCTACTATAACTAATCTATTTAAACTAATTAAAGTAGAATACTTATATATATTAATAATACTAGTATATAAATAATAAATACAGCAGAATCTATAAATAATATTTAAAAAGCTTAGTTTTAAAAAATATTAATATAAATAATAGTAACTGTACTAAAAGCCTATAATAAATATTACTAATAATAAAAATAGTAATATTAGTAGAAAAATATAGTACTATTTTTTTTTATTTAAAATAAAAACTATAATAATTATCCTCTCCGCCTATAAAATAAATTTTAAATTATTAATAATATATAGTAGTATATATCTAATATTAGGTATTTCTATTCTAATATACTAGTATTATAAAAATATAAAAATCCAGTAAAATATAATAAAAAATTTATTACTATACTGCCTAGGCTTTTTATTAATATCTTTATATTATATCTTTTGCCAGAAATATTATTATTATAAGTTAAAATATAAATATTTTATTCTAAAATAATATTAGTATATAATAAATATAGTAAGTTAATAAAATTTACTAGATTAGATTTATTAATTCTAGAAATATTAACTACTTAATTAATACTATTAAAGTATATTAAAAAGTTTTTAATAATAAACTCTAAAAGCAACTTAATAATTATAAATATACTATTTAAAATATTTACTATAATTAGTTTTTAACTATATATATTTTTAAAATAAATAATTTTATATAAACTTATAGTATACTAAATAAATAAAATATTATTATTAGAATATAGTACTATATTAAACCTAAGCTCTACAAGTATATTAAAAAATCTAAAAAAAACAATACTTAAGAAATTTGATAATAAAATAAATTTATATCTTACTATTTAAAAAAATAAGTATAATCTAAGTATAAAAAATAAATTCTAAAATTATATTTATAATAATACTTATAATTATTAGAACTATAATTACTATAATTAAAACTTTAATAACTAAAATAGTTTCTATTACTACTGTAAATTTTATAGAATAGATTTAAATAAACTATTTAATAATTATTATAATAACTACTAAAATCATTATTAAAATAATAAATATAAAAATAAAAATAATAATTAAAATAATTAATATAGTAAAAACTATAAAATTAACTATAAAAATTATTATAATTATTAAACTGTAGTTATAACTATAGATAAAACTAATATTAAAGCTGTAATTACTACTGCAGCTGCAATTATTATAATAACTATTATTAAAAAAACTTTAAAAAAAATATTATAATAAAACTAATAATAATAGTAATAGTAATAATAACTTAGTTAAAAGCAGATATTTTTATTATAGCTAAATTAACTGTATATATAAAAAATTTTAAAATATATAAAGATATAATAATAATAAAAATAATATTTATTACTTTAATATTAACTATAGTAAAAAAGGTCTTAGACTATTATATATTAAAATATATTAGATCTACAATACTTAGATTATTTTATATTATTTATTTTAAATAATATACTTTATATATATATTATAAACTGTAACTTTTATATATTTTATATAATTTTAAATATAGTTTTAGTAATTAATACTAATAAATTTTTTGTTATATCTAAATAAGGGTAATTATTTAAAAATTAGTAATATATAACTATTAAAGTCTATATTAATAATAAAATAGATACTTTATATTTAGACTTTAAATATACTATATTAATTATAATATTCTTAGGCTATATAAATTTAAAATTAACTTTAAAAATTATTTTATTAATATTATTTACTACTAAAATATAACTTTTTTTTAATAATTATATCTAAGCCTAATTATTATCAAAGTTGGCTAATTTTTATTAAGAAAAAATTACTATTCTAGTATATAGTAAAATAATATTGTTAATATAATCTTTAACTTTTACTACTAATAAAAATTATATTTTTAAGCTAAAATAGTATACTAATACTATATTTTTTACTTATATAGTTAATATAAACTTTAAAAGTATTATAGCAACTAATGTATTTTTATAGCTGATTACTATTAATTACTATATATAATCTAGCTAAATTTTTAAATTTAATATAACTGCAGTATATTATACTATACCTAATTTAAAATAATATAAAATACTGCAATTACTAGTATTAGTCTTATTTAAAATATAAAATAAATTAAATCTTAATATAAATAAATTAAACTTTAATATTAATTTATTTATAATAAAAAAATTAAAGTATAGAATAACTATTTATAGTACTAATAAACAATAGAAGGCCCTAGCAGATCTGGTTAATAAATTTTTAAAAATTTAAAATAATAAAAATATAGTTAAAGTTTTTATAGACTACTGGCTCTGTATTTTTTGTATAAAAATTAAAAAAATAAACTAAGTAAAACTACTAAAATCTACGAATTAGATTTAATATACTAAAAAACTGTTAATAATATCTTTAACAAGTTGCTAAACTTAAACTAAAAAAAATTAAAAAATTTTATATCTTCTAGTACTTTTATTTTTATTATTAGTAAAATAGTAATAGACAATACTGGCTAAAAGTTATTAAAATTATAGCTAATTATTAATATTTATATATTAAATATATTTACTATTTCTAATATATATCCAGTACTGATATAAATAAATATAATTACTATACTAATTAATAAAACTTTTTTTTAGTATTTAATATAATTAAAATATTTTATTAATAGCTAGTATACTTTAATAATTAAAGATTTATAGATATTATTTTCTACTACAGCTAAAAGTTTTTTAAAATTTATTTTATAGGCTACTTTAATTTTATTTTTTATATATAATAGCAGGTTAAAAATCTTTTTTACTAAATATAAAAATTTTTTTATATTTATATAACTTTATTTTTTTTTTAAAATATTTTAGGATTACCTCAGTTACTTAGAATAATTTTTTAATAAATATAAAAAAATACAGATTATATTATCTGTAGATAAGTTATTTCTTAATTCTTTTTATTAAGATTTTTAGTTAAAATATTAATACTTTTAATATAACTATAACCAACTCCAAAGTTGCTGCTATTGCAGAACTAAAGTTTTTTAAAATATTAATAAAATTAAATTATTTTATTAGTTTTATAAACTGGCTAAAAAATTATATTCTGTTCTATACTAAGGCAATTTGCTTTTTATAATAAAAAATACTTCTAAGACAATTCTAAAAAAATTTAAAAAAGTTATTAAAAAAAATAAAATAGTTAGATTGCCTGTAACTAAAGCAACCAATACTAAGATACAGTTCTTTTAAATAATTAAAAATATCTTATACTAAAAACCAGTTTTAATATATTTTAATAGATTCTATATATTCTATATTAATATTAATATATTTAAGTAATAAAAAACAGAAGTTATACTATCTTATACTTTAATAAATAAAAATATAAAATAAATACTAACTAATATTCCCCCTATAAATATACTATAATTAATTTTTTTTAGCTGTAAATTAAGTAATACTAAAAGAAACTATTAGTGTTGCCGATCAAGGGCTTGAAGAAACAATAATTTATAAAATAGATACTTAATTTTCTAACTTTATTATTTTAACAGCTAATTATATTCTTCTACTTCTACAGTAAGGGGTAGTAGAATTGGCTTTACTATAGTAAGCTTGATCTATAATACTTTTTTCTACAGAAAAATAAAAGTATATTAAAATATTAACTATAAGGTATTCTTAATATATTAAAAAAATATATAAAATATAATATAAAACTTAATATTTTAAAGACAAAGATAATTATAAAAAAATATATAAAAGTTAATATATTAAAGTAAATAAATATTTAATATTATAAATTAATAAAGTCCAGGTAGTTTTTTATAAATTAAGTTATTAAAGGGCTATTACTTTAAAGGTTTTAAATAAAAGTTATAATTATTAGTATTATTAAAATTTAAAAACTATTTTTTAATATTATAAAAAATATACTGTATATAAAGGGTAAATATAGTATTAAGAGTTTTTTTTTAATAAAAATATATATTTTTAATACAGTTATATAGGATTTTTAAATATTATTTTTAATAAAAAAAAATAATATTTTTTCTACAGTAGACTTTTAAATACTGGGGTATCTTTTATATTAAAAGATACTATAAAACTAAAAATATTTAAAAAAGTTTTTTTTATAATTTTAATATTTAGTTTTTTTATATAAGGTAGCAGTTAACTATCTAATTATAGTATTTTACCTAATTAATATTTATATTTTTAAAAAATATTAAAGTAATAAAAATATTATTTTTATTATTAAATAAAAAATATATAAACTTTTTATTATTAGAATTTTTTTTTTATTTATTAATACTTTTTTATTAGTTTTAACTTTTTTTTAAAGGCATTTTAAAACCTTTTTATATTTTTAATATACTTAGAAAAAGCCTTGGCAGCTGAAATCATATAATTTTTTAACTTTATTTAATTTTATACTTTATTTATCTAGTTATAAAAAAATATTTTTTTAAAAGGCTTTTTATAACTAATTTACTATTTAGTATTATTTTAAATAGAAATATTTTTTTTTAATTTACTAAATTTTTTAGTAGATAGATTTACTACTGTATAAATAGTATTTACTTTCTAGTCTACAACTTTTTATTACTATATAAATATATTTTTATTATAATTTTTTATTATTTTTTTAGCTTATATAATCTACTCTAGTATTAATATAATTGGATACTAAGCCGGTATAATACTAAGCCGGCAGCCACCGCACTGCATCTTGCACCCCCAGTAATTTAAAGTTAAAAAACTTATCTAAACCGCCCTATATTAAAATATCTTATAATTCTTTTAGTATTTTTTTTATATATTAATATAGCTGATACAGATAAATATTTAAATCTTACTATTAAAACCTTTAAAAGTAAAAAGTTTACTACAAAAACTACCTATACTGCTATATTTAATATTAAAATAAATACTTTTAAAAATTATTTAAATAGTATTAAACTATATACTAAAAAAGATGCTAATTATAGAAAACTATCTATAATTAAAAAAATATATTAAAATAGTAGCTTTTTAATATAGTCTATTAAAAGCTGCCTTTTAAAATTTATAATACTTAATTCTCTGTTTAGCTGCTATATTAAGTAAAGTTAAAACTAAATTAACAGAGTACTATATTAAAATATTAAATTATTTATTTTATTAAATATTATCTAAAATTAATATCTAAGTTTATATTAAAGTATAATTATTAATATACTAAATATAAAAATTTTTATTTTATTTAAAAATAGTTTAATCTTATTTATAATACAGTCTAAAAATATAGTATTTTTAATAAAAATATATAGAATATAGATAAAACTAGATTTTAAAAAAAAGTTACTTTAACTGCTTATATAATCTGTAGTTTAAAAATATAAAAATTATATATTAAATATATACAGTTAAAAAACTATAAATAAATAATTTTAATTATTATAATTTTAGTTTTAAAAATAGTACTGCCACTACAGATTATTTTTACAGTATAGAATTATTAATTAATATAGTATAAAGTCTGCCTAAGATTATATTATCTAAATATTAGTAAAAATAGCTGGACTATTAATAAACTTAGCTTTAACTAGCTTTAGAATATATTTAACAAATATACAGCTTTAAAAACTATTAGTAAATATTATATATTAATTTTTAACAGCTATAGCAGTTATACAACTTAATAATTTAATTAATTTTATATAGTATAAAAAATTATTTTTTTATATATACTAGTCTACTTATTATATAAACTGCAGCTGCTTAATATTATATACTTTAAACTATTAAAAAAATTATATAGCTAATATATATTTAAAACTATTTATTATAAAAAAAGATTAATTACTAAGCTTAATTTTTTACAGCTATATTATAGTATATATACTAAGGCCTTTTTTAATATTAATATATTTAGTAGATTCTGTACTACCAGCCTTGTTTTTTTAAATTTTTAAAAAGTTTTTTTAATACTATAGATTTAATTAAAAATACTAAGTCTACTAATATTTTTATATTTTATTTAGTTTTTTTATTTTAGAAAAATACCTGTAAATTTATATAAACTTGGAAGATAAAAATAAAAACTATAAAAATTTACAGATTAAGACCTAGTATTAATAGTTCTATATAAAGTTATTAAAAAAGTAATTAAGGCTGCAGAACAGTTTATATAAAATATAATTCTACTTTAATAATAAGTTAAGCAGTTTTAGTCTATTTAAATAAGTAAAAAAAAAAGGCCTTATATTATTATATACAGTATAAAGGTACTTTAATAGGCCAAAAGAACTTTAATATAGCTTAGATATAAAAAATTAAAGTAATTTAGGCTGTAGTATTAAAGCCGGCCAGGGCATACCAGCCAGTCTACTATAGTATATATAGAAATAAAAAATATAATTACTTAAAATACCCTTATAAAAATAATAAGAATTAATATATATAGTCTTTTATTAGTGGTTTAATAGTTTTAGGAAGTAGCCAGTAAAACAGTCAGCAAAGCAGCAGCAGACTACTGCCGGCTCAGTATTACACCGGCTTAGTATCCGATTATATTAGCTTAAGAACCTTTTTTTTAATTTTATACTTTATTTTAAACTTTAAAAAAAATTATAGTTTTTAAAATTATTTTTAAAAAGATTTTTACTGTACTGGTTAATAATATAATACAGGTTTAACTTAATTTATAACTAGTAAAAAATATATATAATAAAATTATTATAAATTATTTTATATTAATAAATATATATATTATTTTATATTTAGCTGACTTAAAACTTTAAAAGCTTTAGCTTAATATAAATAAATAGTATAAAAAAATAAGAAATATTAAAAAAGCAGATCAGCTAATATAGTATAGTTAATAAATTAAATAATTAATATCTTTTTATTAATTTTATAGTTTAAATATTTAGCTAAAATATTTAGAATTTGATTAATACTCTAATAATCTAGTACTTTTTTATTATTTTTTTTAAATATTTAATTAATTTTTAAATTTAATAATATAAAGTATTTATTTAAACTAATAGACTATAAAACTGCTGAAATGGGTTTTTTAAAAGTTATAAATATAGAACAGTTAAACTTTTTTTTTAAAAGGCTGTTTTTTATAAAGTTGTTAAAGTCTAAATAAAAGTCTAATATATACTTTTTTAGTTTTAGTTTTTTATATTTAATAGATTTAGAATTTGGATTATTTTATAGTAAACTAAAGTCTAATTTAGAATTAGTTTTTATTTTAGAATATAGTATAGAAAGTCTATAAAAGAAAAAAAAATTATTAAATTAAAATATAAATATATTTAAAATATAATTAGTTTATTTAATATTTTAATACTCCTGTTGCTGTTTCAGATTTAATATAAGTTTCTTTTTATTAAAACAGATATATTTTATTATAAAAAAAATAAAAGTAAAAATTAATACTTTTTTTTATTAAGCTTTTTTTATTAAGCTAGGCTATAAAGTCCTATTTTATAAAGATTATTTTAATATTTTAAATAATCCTTTTTTTATATTTTAACTACTGTACTTTAAGTCTAAGATTTTTTTAATATATAGATATATTTTAGAAAATAAAGTTATAAAAAAAACAGGCTGGGGGGTAATAATATTAATAAAAAAATAATAAAAGTATAAAAAAAATAAAAGAGAAAAAAATTGGAAAAGAGAGTATATTATAAAAAAAATATTTTATAATAATAAAAAAAATAAAATTATTAATATAATAGTAAAGTAAATAATTATTATTACTATAAATAATTTTAACTGTATACTGGAATTAATATAATATATATTAGCCTGCCTAAGTTTAAACTACTAAAAAATTAAAAAAAATACTGGTTATATTTTTTAATTAACTATTTTATATTTTATAAATTTTATTTTTTATATTAAATATTATATTTATTTGTATAACTAAGCTATTTTATTAAGTACTTAAAAATACTATTTCTTAGCTGCCGGCTAAGAAGGGATTTAATTTTATATAAGTTATTTATAATAAATTTAGATTCTAAAAGTACTTTATTAAAAAAATTATTATAAAAAATATTTTTTAATTTTTATATATATAGCTTAAGGTATATAATACTAATAATAAAGTATATTTAAAATTTTAAAGGCAACTTTAATAAATATATTAATATAAATTTTTTTTAGAACTTTAAAAGGTTCTGTAAATATATTATTAAGTTTTTTTTAAAACTGTAGAAGTTCTATAGTTTTAATAAAAATAAAGTTTTATTAAATTATTTTTTTTAAATACTATATTTTTATATTATATATTATATTAATATTTTATATTTATTTATACTATCTAAAATACTTCTATTACTATTATATATATTAAAAAATTCTATAGTTAATTAGTTAACTATATAGCTATACTAAGATTTAATATTATTAGTAACTCTATACTATATATTAATATATATAAAAAAAACTATATAAATGTATTTTTATAAAAGTTTAAAGTAGTTTATAACTGGGGTAAAAGTTTTAGCTAATTAGCAGTATTATTTAATAAAATAATAATATAATAAAAAAAATTTTAATAATTTAATTTATTTTTTTATTTTATTTATTTATTTATATATAGCTTATAGTAGTAAACTGTTGCTTTATATTCAGCAACTTAAACAGTATAGTCTACAGTTTAAAAAAATTTAAAATTTCTATTATTAATTAAAATTTTAAAAATATTTTAATCTTTAAGTATAAGTTTTTTAAATAGTAGATTTATTTATTATATTATATTTCAATTATATTAACCTAGTATAATAATTATATACTTAGTATATTTATAAGTAATAGTAAAAATAATATTAAAGTTTTTATTATCTTTACTATTAAAAAGTACAGTTACTATATTAATTATAAAAATATAAAAAAAATTAGTAGTAATAAAATTAATTATAATTATTTATATAAACAATAATATATATTATTTTTATTTTTATACTTGTAGTAATATATAATATACTATTTAATCTAGTATCTATATTAAAAAAAATTAAGCCTTATACATTTTTTAATTATATAATTTTTATTAAAATAACTAAATATATTATACATATTTTTAAAAATTTCTTTTAATATAGTACTTAGTATATATAAAGAATACTGTACATTAAAAAGCAGTTTATTATTAATATAAAAAAATAAATTAATTTTTATCTATGCTTTTTTATTTTAGTTAATATAGTTAATAATTTTAAACTATTTAAAATTATTTATATATACTTTTTAAATATAATTTTTAAAAATTATCTGTTAAAAATACTAATAGAATTATAGATTTGGTTTATAATATATTTAAATATAATATATTTAAATAAGAATTATTATTATCTATAGTTCCAGTTATAAATAATAGTAATTTTAGACGTATATAAAAAATAATATATAGTTTTTTAGGCTTATATACTACAGTTAGTTAAAAAAACTACAAATATTAAATAGTATAAATTAAGTATAGATTAAGCTGTATTATTAAAGTTAATATTAGTAAAATTTATTTAAAAAAAAGCTTAATAGTTTAATAATCTGTATATATAACTATTTTTTATACAGTTTAAACTAAATATTTATATTTATAAATTATTTATACTAATTTTAATATTTTTGGTTTAGTTAGCTAATAATTATATTCTGCTGTACTTAATTTTTAACTAAAAAATAAAATTAGTTAAATAGCTTTTATTAGTAAAATCTTAGCTGGTACCCAGTTTTTATTATATTTTAGATTTATTAAATTATTAAATATACTATAAAAATGTATTACTTTTATATTTTTTTTAAATATATTAATATTAATATAAAGTACTTTTATTTTATTAAAGTATATTAGAACTGGATTTTATTATATAATAGTTTTAATTACTTAGAAAAACTACTGTTTTATTTTTATTAGATTAGTAAAGAAAGCTTTAGCAGTCTAATTATATTTTATAATTTTTTTTAAATTATTTAGAATTATTTTTACTAGTAAAATCTTCTGCTGTTATAAAAAATATATTACTTTAGTATAAAATAGTATATAGTTTTTTAGCTAGTTTATTAGACTAATAAAATAGTTAAATTTAATAAATATTTTTAAAAAATTAAGCTTTAAAATTACTGCTATTTTTATATTAGTTGTTATTATACTAAAGATATTAATATTTTAACCAAAAATTTTAATTAAAAAAAAGTCTAAAAAGAATTTATCTAAAAGAAATATAATATATATTTTTTTATATTTATTAAAAAATTAGTATAAATATTATAAGTGCTTTTTAAAGTTACTAAAAAAAAATAAAGTTGTTAATATAAATATAAAGAAATTTTTATATTTATTAAAAAAAATCTTTAACGTAGTATTGTATATAAAAAATTAAATTTAAGTAGCCTATAGAGTAGACTTTTAAAAATTTTTATTTTTAATATAAAATAATATCTGTAAACTGCCAACTATTAGAGTAAATAGACTATTAATAAAATATTTTAATTATATTAAATATTAAAAAATATACTATACTAATAAATACTGTAATAATATTTATTTATATAAAAACTAAATATATATTTAAAATTACTAACATATTTAAAATATAAATATTAATAATTAAATAAAACTTTATTAATTTATAATTTATATTATTAATAACTATTTTTATAACTATAAAAACTGGTGCGTCTAAGGGTATAAAATTTTTTAAATAATTTATATAATTTATTTTTAAAAGTTTATTAAAAATATTCTTAACTGCCTTTTAATATATTAGGCTGAGCTTACAAATTTTTACTATTTTATTTAGTTTATTTTTTTATTTTTTATATAATAAAATATAAAGCCAGCAATCTATTAGTATTTTAACTATATTTTTATTTATTTAAATCTTAAAAAATTTCTATACTATTTTTTAAATTTATACTATTATTTTATTATACTATAAACTGTAATACTAATACTTAATTTTTTTATTATTATAAAATTAATATTAAATCTAAGCTTATTTTATATTTTTAGTACAACTACAGTTAGGTTTTTAAATAAATTTTATAATTTAAAAGTTATATAGTAGTCTATAGTAGTACTAAATTTAAAAATATAATTAAATCTAATATAGTATTTAATAGTAATTAACTAAAAAAATAAATTAGTTACTATTATACTTATAAAGTTTATATTTATAATATAAATAAAAAAATTATATTTATATACTACTTTAGTTTAAAAATATAATTATAATTTTTTATTAAGTTAAGTAAATAAATTAAAAGTATAACTTTACTATATATAAAAATAGTAATTTTTTTAATAAATACTAGGCGCGTTTGGCGGTGGTCTGATTTAAAGGTAATTATAAAAAAAACTTATTTTTTAATAGTATACTACTTTAATAAAATAATTTTTAAAGTTAATTTTAGATTTATATAATTTTAGAGTATTATATTTAATAAAAGAATAGGCTTTTAAATCTTAGGTTAAATATATATTTATATATATAAATAAAAGCTGACTTATTCTTAACTTTAGTAAAAATTAAAATAAAAATTATAATATATTTTATATTATTAAATTTTTACTTAATACCTTAGATATATACTGGTTTAGTAGTATTTATTACTTTAAAAAAATTATTAGTAAACTAATATTTATTAATTATAAATATTATATACTTTAAATTTAAGTATATAGTATTTATTTTATTATTAAGACAAATTTTTACTGTAGTATATCTTTAGTTTTGAAAAGATTTACTAGATTTTAATACCTTAAAAAATTTATTTACCTTAATAATAGAAATATTTATATTTATATAAAATATATACAGTTTGCAATTTGTAATATATATATATAGTATATTATTAAAAATAAAAAATATTAAACAGTCTAAATATTAAAGGTTAAATATATTATAATATTTATAATAATTAAAAATATTTTTATTTTTATAATAGTTGTTAAAATAATAGATTTTATTTTTATTATATTTCTAAATACTTTAGGCTTTATTATATATATAGTTTATTTAGCTATATTAAAAATATCTGCTATAAATAAAATTATTATTACTATTAATATTAATTTTATTATAATATATTTTTTAAAATTTATTTTTATTATAGTTTTAATAGTTACAGCTACAGTAGTTGCAGCTGTAATAGTAATTATATCTATAATTATTATATTAATTTTTATAATTATTACATCTATTTTTACAGTAGTTTTTCTAGTAATTATTATAGTAATAATTATAGTAATTTTTAAAGAATTTATATAAATTTATTTTATAGGGCTTATAACAGTAGTAGATACTGTTTTAATTATTAAAATTTTAATTATATTAATTATAATTCTAATAATTATAAGTATTTTTATAAAAGTAATTTTTTTAGACTTTATTTTTTATACTTAGATTGTACTTATCCTTTTATATAGTAAAATAGGAATTTATTTTATTACTAAATTTTTTAAGTATAGTATTTTATTTAGATCTTTTAATATATAATTAAGATAAAATTAAAAGTATTTAGATTTACTTTAGATAAAATAAATAATAAACTAATATAATTGGATACCGAGCCGGCGCAACACCAAGCCGGCAGCCGCCGCACCGCATCTTGCACCCCCAGTAACTTAAAGTTAAAAAACTTGCCTAAACTGTACTATATTAAAATATTTTATAATTTTTTTAGTATTTCTTTTTATATATTAATATAGCTGATATAAATAAATATTAAATCTTACTGTTAAAATCTTTAAAAGTAGAAAGTTTACTACAAAAGCTGCCTATACTGCCGCATTTAATATTAAAATAAGTACTTTTAAAAATTATTTAAATAGTATTAAAGTATATACTAAAAAAATCCTAATTATAGAAAACTATCTGTAATTAAAAAAAAATATATTAAAACAGTAGCTTTTTAATATAGTTTATTAAAAACTGTTTTTTAAAATCTGTAATACTTAATTTTCTATTTAGCTGCTATATTAAATAAAATTAAAGCTAAATTAATAAAATACTATATTTAAATATTAAATTATCTATTTTATTAAATATTATTTAAAATAAATATCTAAATTTATATTAAAATATAATTATTAATATACTAAATATAAGAATTTTTATTTTATTTAAAAATAGTTTAATCTTATTTATAATACAGTCTAAAAATATAGTATTGTTAATAAAAATATATAAAATATAAATAAAACTAGATTTTAAATAAAAGTTGTTTTAACTATTTATATAATTTATAGCTTAGAAATATAAAAATTATATTTTAAATATATACAGCTAAAAAACTGTAAATAGATAACTTTAATTATTATAATTTTAGTTTTAAAAATAGTACTACTACTGTAGATTATTTTTATAGTATAAAATTATTAATTAATATAGTATAAAGTCTGTTTAAAATTATGTTATTTAAGTATTAGTAAAAATAGCTAAACTACTAATAAATTTAGCTTTAACTAGTTTTAAAATATATTTAATAAATATACAGCTTTAAAAACTGTTAATGAATATTATATATTAATTTTTAACGACTATAACAGTTATATAACTTATTAATAAGTCTAAAAGTTTTAATTTTTATTATATTTTAATTTTAGAATTATTTATAGATCTGGTAAATATAGTATTAAGCCTAATATTTTAACTAATAAATTAGATAATTTTCTTAAACAAAATAAGTATCTGCTGTACTAAAGCTAAATAGTTTTAAAATAAAAAATACTAATTTTATTTATTTACTAATACTACTTCTAATACCGCCAGAAAGTAATAATAATAAAAAAGAACTTTTAAAAAAATACTAAAAATATATTAAAAGCAAAACTAGTACCTATTTTATATATTTAAAAAAGTATAATTTTTAAAAATAAATAAAATCTGCAACTTCTGCCTAAAATATTAAAACTACTTTATACGATTTATAAAATAAATAAATAGATTTAAAAAATATTGAAAATCTTAGCTACTAATAAAAACTGTTATTCTAGTATATTACTAGTATTATATAAAAAAACGCTTCTTATTTTATAAAAATTAACTATAGATATTTAATAATAAATAGATTAAAGCCGACCTAATTAGACTAGTTTATAGTAAATCTATTTTTAAATATATTTAAAAAAAACCTATATATATAGGCTTTTAGTCTAAAAATACTACTGGCCTAATATCTACTAATATATAAAATAATAGGTAAAAAATTGTTATATCTGCTAAAAAGTAACCCTATTTAAAAAAGTAAAATAAAAAAATCTAAAACCTTTTTTTATATCTAAATATATGTAGTAAAATATATTTATATACTTTATTATGTATTCTTTTAAAAACTAAGACTATAATATTATTTTAATAATTATTAACTATTTAATAAAGATAAAGTATTTAGTACTATATAACTCTGCTGCTAATACTGCTGCTGTTGTAACTATATATATTTAATATATATAAAAATTATACAGCCTATTTTAATTTATTTTTTCTAAAAGAAAATCTTATTTATTTTTAAATTTTAAAAATATTTAATATAATAATTAAATATTTAATATAATAATTAAATATTATTAGCAAGCTCTTTATAGTATATTATTTAAAAACTAATAGTTAAATTAAACAAAATTAATATAATATTTAAATAGTATTTTTATATTTGTATAAATTATTTACAAAATAACTGGAGCCAGTAGCTTTTTTAGCTAAATTTATATTAAATATAATCTATTTTAATATTATTAAAATTATTTATTTTTTATAAACTATAGTTTTTACTTTTATATAAACTGTAAATTTATAGTAATTCTAAACAGCCCAGCCACTAAGAATATAGACTAGTTTACTGGAAAAATATAAGCTATTACAGAATTCCTTAAATAAAAATATCTATTATTTAAATCTAATATATAAAATAAGCTAACTAGAAATATAAGTTTATAAAAAGATTTAAAAAAGATTAGAAAGTATAGTTAAATATCTGCTATATTAAAATACTAAGACCCAGTAAAAAGCTTAATTAAAATTTTCTAAAATTATATAAAATTAAAAAAGTTATTAGTTTATATATCTACTGACTAGCCTTATCTTTTAGTATAACAATGTATTTTATATATTTAATACCAGTCTACTTATATTTATTAATAAGGAACCAGTTTTAGGCCAGTATTAATCTCCACCTGTAAAGGTTGCTATACGCGAGAATGAAGTTCATATTATTCATAATCTTAAGTATAATAAGGATATTAAGAAAAAAGTTCGGAAGGGCAAGATATAGAAAATTCTGCTATACAGGCAGTATAGAAGATAAAGGTAAGAAACAAACAGCAGAATATTATTAATAACAAATATTAGAATAGTTTATATATTATAAATACTGTATTTTAAAACAGATATTCTTATTGTTATAATTAATTAAGTATATATAATACTATATATATAAGGATAATTACCACAGGCGAGATATACAAAACAGTAATACATTTAAAAATATAAAAAATATAAAAAATATAAAAAATATAAAAAATATAAAAAATATAAAAAATATAAAAAATATAAAAAATATAAAAAATATAAAAAA
>NW_020291746.1:16358-73724 GCF_003184785.1 Aspergillus japonicus CBS 114.51
AAAAATATAAAAAATATAAAAAATATAAAAAATATAAAAAATATAAAAAATATAAAAAATATAAAAAATATAAAAAATATAAAAAATATAAAAAATATAAAATATCATAGTCTTAACTACAAAGAAAAAAAGGAAAAAACAAATATATAAACAAATTTAATATAGTAATTATTTGTAATATTTAAAAATATAAATAATATTAATATTTAAAAAGCAAATCTATATATTATCTTTAGAACTATAGCTATACTAATATATAAGATATTGGAGAACTAGTATATAATATTAACTACAGTAAATAGTATAGAACTTTAAAATATAATTAACTATCCAACAGTTATTATTATTAAAAAAGGCTTTATTAACTACTTTAAATGGCTTAGAATAGGTATAACTAAAAAATTAAGATTATTAATATAATAGGCTAGTTCTAATTATATAATAAAAATAACTGGATGTATTTTTTATAACTTTGAAAAATCCAGTTAATATATATATTAACTACCAACTGTAAAAATACATAATAAACTAATATACTAAAATAATAGCTTTTTTTTAACAAACAGTATAGTATATTTATAGTAAAAATATAAATATGCTATATTGCCAAAAGTACAAAATAAAGGCTTATAGTATTAATTATATAAATACTTTATATGTATAGCATTAAATTTAAAAGCTTTCTCTATATTAAAACAGAAAAAAAAGTCTTGGATATTACCAAAATTAGTATTTTATGTAATAGGATGTTTTCTAGAACAACTACAGCATCTTTTAGAAATAATAATGAAAGTATCTTTATAAAAAATATTTCGTATATTAAATACAGGGAAAAAACAACTATCTTAATATATAGATATAAGCAAAGAGATAAAAAGACAGGTAGTATAGAATATTTAAACTATTAATTAAAATAACTTTTAAAGGCCTTAAGAGATTGGCTGTCTTTAGATTTGGAATACTAAAAGATAATAGAATTAATATTTAGAATACTTAACTTAGTATTTAGATTTAGCTCAGCTGAAGTATTTAAAACAGTAATATTAAAAATAGAAATATTAGATATCATATATTTTAAAATAGTTTTATATAAAATTATTTTACATTAATACTATTGTTGTTGCAACAAGATATTAAATATAAGATAATACAATTCATTTTTTATAGCTGCGGAGAACGAGAGATTAATTACAGAAATAATAAATAGTAATACTAATATTTATATATATTCTTATATAATTTTATAGTATAGTATTATAAGAGATATCCAGGGTCATATGATCTCGGACCTTACCACTTCCACCGCCAACACAGTATATAGCTAGTTATATATATAACATTATATAGATCAAGCTGTTACAGGTTATAAGCCCTTATAGCTATATTTCTTATTAAAAATAGCTTTTTTTATTATTTTTTATTAAAATCTTTTTATTTATATTATTATTTATAATATTAATAGCTTTCTTACACCTTAAATCTACAGTTTATATATTTTATAGGGTAGAAAAGTCTTTAAAATATTCTAATCAGCTTAGTAACTAAATTTAGTATCTACTAATTTATAAATTAATAAATTATATATTTCTACTATATAAGCAGCATAGCTATATATTATACTATAGTATTAATAAAATATTTATTTAATATTAATATTTTTAAAATTATATTAAAATTAAAAGGTTAAATAAACTAGCTGATATAGTAATATAATCTATATAACTATTTTAGATCTAAAAATTTTTATATTTAAAAATTACTTTAAAATAGATATAACCTAATTTTTTATTTAAAAAATAAAAATAAAAATTTACAGATTTTTATAATATATACAGTAGATAGTAGCAATCTACTAATACTATAGAATTTTTAAAATAATATTATAAATGTTAAAAAAATTATATACTAGTAAATATATATAATTTCAGTATTTAAAATAGAATTAGTTAAACTATTATGTTTTTATTATCTTTAATATTATATATAAAGCTAGTTTTTTAGTATACTTTTAAAACTATAATATAGCAGCTAAAATATATTAATTTTTTTAAAAAATATATAAAGTCTTTAGCTTTATAACTATAGTTTATTTATATAATAAGTAAATATTTATATACTATAATAATACTATTAATTAAAATATATTTTTTATGAGGTTTATAAATATTTTTAATAAATTATATAGTATTAAAACTATAAATAATTAAATAAAACTTTTATAGTTTTATAGTAATTTCAAATATTACAGCTTTGCAGCTATTTATTATAAATTAGTATATAACTTTTAAAAATACTATACTTTTCTTTTTAGTTTATATTCAATTTATATAGTTTAAATATATTTAAAAAATATAGTTTTTTAAGTATTAGCCTATACTATTAATAATAGAGCTTTATTTAATTTTATATTTAATTATAGTAATTACAGTAGTCAAAATAGTAATAGAGGCTGTAGCTGTAAATATAATAATAATTATAACTATAGTATAAATTAGTATAACTTTAGTATAGTATAAATATAAATAATTCACAACTACTAATAAAAATTTAATATTTTATACTTTTTATTAATATAATAAAAATTACTTTTTAAATAAATATTTATTAAATTTAGTAAATAAAAAAATATAAATATAAATATTAATATAATATTTAAGTTTATAAATCCTATACTGTTATCTAAACTACTATTTATTAATATAGTTAGTATAAACTATAAGTTTTTTAATATTTTTATAGTATCAATTTTTTTAATATTAATATTATATTTTAGATAAATAAATATTTAAATTACAGATATAATTAGATATTTAATTTTAGTAGTATTAAAAGTATAGTATATTTTAAATAATACTTTACTATTTTTATATTCTATATTTATTAGGCTATAATAGTAATAAATAAAATTTTTTATACTATTAGCTATAGTATTATATTTATAAAACTTATAAATAAATAAAATAAGCTGTTTAATATACTAAAATTAAACTATATATAACTTGTACTATTTCTAGTAAATAATCTTATTTTATATAAATAGCTAATATATTTTAGTATATATATATATATATATATATATTAAAACTAAAAATATAATATTTTTTATTAAAAATAATAAATAATTAAATTATATTATTACTAGTACTATCTAGTATTTTTTTATATAACTAGTATAGTAAACTTTAATACTATATATAATTTATATAGCTATAATATTTTAATTTACTTATTTTTTACTAATTTTATAGCTAATATTATTAAGAAATCAGCTAATATACTAATTTTAATATATTTAATATATTATTATATAATTTTATAAAGTATATTATTAGTTTTAATATTAAAAAAGAACCTTTTTATTATTATATAATTTTTATTTTTATAAACAAGATTAGGTACTTTTAAAATTATATATTAAACTATATAATTTTAATTTAAAAGTTAAGAATTTTATATATACTTATATATATAGTCTACTGCTTTTATACAGCTAAACTAATATATATTACTTTATTATTTTTATAAATTATATATTTTATTATTATTAGATATTTTTTTTAAAAAAATACAGTAAAATTTATAATAAATTTATTATTATATAGAATTATTTTAAATATCAGCTGGATATTAATATTAAATATATTTATAGTAATAATATACTAAAATATCAGCTGCTTATAATTTACTATTAAAAATAAAATATTATTTAAAACTTTATACTATATTACTAGTCTAATCTTAATTTAATTACTAAGATTAAAAATAGATATTTTATTAAATTATATATTTTAGTTATAGCTAATAATTAATTACTTTACTATTTTTAAAACTATATAGTTTTTACTATTAACTATATTTAAAATAAGCTTAAATATAATTTTATTAAAAAAATATTATATAAAGTCTTATATAGTATACAGCTAAATATTTTTTATTAAAAAGCTCTAAACTATTGCTGCTGGTATTTAATTTTAAAAAAATATATAATAAATTAAAAAATTATATATAAAAAGGCTGCTTTGTCAGCTTTTTTTTAAATTAATTTATTAAATTTATAATATTAAAATTTATTAAATTATTTATATTTATAATATTATATTTAATAAATAACTAATTTTATAAATACTGTTTATAGTATTTATATATAATTTTAATTTAATATATAGTAGTACTGCTAATATAAAGTATATTAAATAAAATAATCTATAGTACTAATTTTTTTTACTATACTTTTTTAATATTAAAAGTTTTTTTAGACTAATTATTTTAGTAATTTAGTTTTTAAAAAATAAACAGTACTATAAATTTTAACTAGCCTATTAAACATAAATAAATTAATATACTGCTGCTACTACTAAATAAAAATAATATTTTAAATAATAAGCTAAAGTTGTAGATTTTTTAATTATTAATAATATTTTTTTAGTATTAATATTTTTAAAAACTATACTACTGCTATTATATTATTTAACTTATATTTATAAACTATTTTATATATTATTTAAATTACTATAGTTATATATTATTAATATAAATAATAATTTCGATTTTTATATTAATATTTTTAATAATTTACTTATTAAAAATTATTTTATTTATATTTTATTTTTTAATACTGCAGCTATATAGTCTACTAAAATTTAATTTAAATATAAAAAGTCTTCTACTATAAAAAGATTAATACTATAAAATATTAGCTATACTTTTATCAGCTATACTAATATTATAGCCTATATTAAAATTTTAAAATAGTATAAAATAAACTACTAAAAAATATAGTAATAAATTAAAAAAAATATTTTTTATATTTCATTATATTTATATAAATATAAACTTTTTTTAAATAAATATAAAAAATTAAATATAATAGTATATATAAAATATATCTTATTATTATAGGCTTTTACTAGTATATTAAAAAAACTATTAAATAAAAAAAATCTATACTATAGTTATAAAAAGTATTAGTTTTAAAATTTTTATTACTTTTACTACTATATTTAGCTGGGTATTATATAAATTTAATATTATTATAGCCTTTTTTTAATACTAAATTATATAAACTAATATATATTAAACTGCCGGACAACTTTTAAAAAAAATAATATATATAATATATTTAATAAATTATTATATAAATTAAAGTAGGCTTTATATAAGTAGTATAATATATTTTATAATTTTTGTATTTTAAATAGTTTAAAATATTTATATATAAATTATTCTGTATTTATTAGAAAATATTTTTTTATATTTATTTATATTAAAAATATTTGTTTACTTATACTAGACTTTTTTATAATTTATATTTTTAAAAACTTAGTAAGTAGTTTTATTAAGTTTATTAATAATAGTCTTTATATATAGTTTTTTAAAATTAGTATTATATAAATAACTAAAAATATTTATTTTTATAAAAGTTATATATTAAAAACTATTTAAAGTATTTTAGCCTATCTACTTATAAAATATTTTTATTTAAGTATATAAAAACAGTACAGCTGAATAATATTAAATTATATTAAAAATATAATAATATACTAATTTAAATTATATTTAATATTTATTTTAATATTATAGTAAATTATTATTTTTAATAGTAAATTTTAATAAGTCTTATATTTAAGCTATAAATTTTATTTAGTATTATTTAACTATTTTTTTAAGTTATTATTTTTTTATTAATATAAAGGCCTTAGTTTTATTAAATATTATAATATTAACTGGACTAGTTTTATTATTTATAATACTATTTTAATTTTTAGCTATATTTTTAAACTTACAGATAGGCCTATTTTTTAAAGTTTAAAAAAATACACTACTATTATACTATTTTTTACTAAAAGTAAATATATTACTTAAACTATTATAATCTAAAAACTTTTTTAACTTTAAGTTTTTTTACTAAGTTAAGTATTTAATATTTTAAGGCTATATTAGTATTAATAACTAAGCCTACTGTAATTTATACTAATAACTAATTTACTATTATTTTAGCTAAAAATTCTAAATTTTATATAAAAATTAAATAAATATTAATTAAATAGTACTTTATTTAGTATAAAGTATATACTAAAAATATTAAATTTATTTATATTAAAATAATAAAGTAAGTAGCTGATATTTTTATAAGCTGCTTAAATATATAGTGTATATTTACTTTATTAAAAAGCTTAGTATAGTAGACTATATAATCTAATATTTTTATATTTATATATTTTTTATTTTTTATTTTAAAAATATAAGCAGCCTTATATTTTTCTTGTTTATATATAATTTAGTATATAATATTTTTGTTTATAGGGGGTATAAAAGATATTTAGAGTTATATAATCTTAGACTTTACTACTTCCACTGCCAACACAGCATGTAGCTAGTTATACATATAATATCACATATGTCAAGCTGTAACAAGTATAATTTTAATTATTTAGACTATATATTTGCTCTATTTGTCAGTTTAAGAATAGGCAGCAGTAGAATATAACTATTTTATATTTAGATAAAAAAAATCTGTTTAGAATATGCTTATAAATTAAGAATTTTTATTAGAAATAACATAATATAGTATATCTTAATTATAGGACTGTATATATTTAATAAAAGTAATACCCTAATACTTTGCTTTTCAAATTAATTTATATAGAATAAGGCCAATATGTTTAGTAAATTTATTAATAATAATAAAAAAATTATATATATTAGGACTATCTGGGGGAAGCAACATTAGAAAGTCTAGAGTAATAGTATAGAATAAAGTAATTAAAATAATTTGTTAAAGTAAGCTATATAGTTTATATTATTAAATATTATTATTCAAGTATATAAAATATTATTAAATATATTTATATAACTAATATTCTTTTAATATATTAAAAGTCTGTTTAACTTGGGAGTGTTTTTTTTGTAGTCTTAGTACTAATTATTATTATAAATAATTTTAAGAATTTTATAAATAAAAGTATACAGAATATATAGCTATACTTGTTTTATTACAGAAAGATTGCCGTTTGCAGTATATATAATATATATATTATTTAAATATTTATTTTTAAAATTTATAACTACTTTGCCTATTTTTATATTATAGATAATATTCTTAATCATATATAGTAAATTATCTTTAATAAAAAAAAGTATTAAAATTAGATTTAAAAATAAATATAATCTTTTTATCATAAGAATTTTTAGTATAGCTACTAATAATACAATATTTAAATGTATTGCTGATTTTAAAAGTATATATAGAATATATAAATATATTAACAACCGGAACATCTTTAAAGTCTTACAGTTATATATACAGAATATATAGAACTTCTTTTGCTTAGGGTGAGTAAAACAGTATATCTGCTATAATATTTAACTTTTTAAAATAGTAGTAGATATATACTTCATAATTTTAAATATAGTAGAATGTATATATAAAATATAGATTTTATTATAATAAAAATAGTATTAAAAGTTGTCTGTTTTAAAATTTTAATAGTAGATATATGATTAGTATAAATAATTATATCTTGTTTTAATATTTTAATTAAGTATTCTATCTTCTCTAATATCTATATAAGGTAAGATACTTTAAGCTTAGTAGATTAGTAATTTTTTTAGTACTAGTAAAAGTTTTTAATAAGAATATAACTGGTGTAACTGCGGTATACAAAGACAGTTTAAATAAATTATTATAAATAAAAAAAATTTTTATAGTGGACTTTAAATAGTAGATTATAACACCTATATTTTAGTACCTTGTATTAATATTAATATAAAAATATTTATCTGTTTAGAAATATATAAGATATTTTAAATTTCTAAATTTATTTTAGAAAAACCAGAGCAACTGAAGTTTCTTAGGGGTAGGATTTTATATTATAATTTTTAAATATATACTTCTATTTTTTTTTATCTTTATATAGTTTTAATAGCTGTATTTTATAGTCTTGCAAAAGCGCGGCCTTTTAGGTATATTACTTATATAGTAGTATAGCCAACTGGTAAGACTAAGAAAGTACTCCAACTGAGTAAAATTTATAAAAAAAATAGTATATAAATAGCTTTTACTATCAACTTAGATATAAAAAGACTAAGAGTATTAATATACTAACTAAAAAAAATTATAAACAGAAATTCTATGTAGACTTTTTTTTAGCTTAAGCTTTAAGTTTAATTCTTTAAAACAAGTAAAAATAGAGAATAAATACTGGAATTATTTATTAAATATATTAGAATAGATAACTGTATCATTAATATATGCTTAGGCAAGTATATAGAATTTGTATAAAGTAGAATTTATTTATTTTTATATAAAAAAAATAGAATTAACAAAGCCTATAGTTGCTATATAGAAAATCTTTTAATTTCTATATATAATAACAGCAAGGCAGTTTCTATAGTTCCTTTTAATAGGCTATTAATAAAAGCAGATAATAAGATTAAATATACTAATATACTAATATTTATAAACTATTTACAGTATATCTTTTTATATACAAATAAAGTAAAGATTAGGCTTAGTTTTTTTATTTGCTCTGTAGAGGTTAATAATAATATATTTTTTAAATTAGCTATTAGTATTTGTCTATACTTTAAAGACTAGATATAATAAAAGTATATAGCTAGTAATATAGAATATCTTATCTACAGTATAAAAAAAGTTAAATATTTTATTAATAATATTTTAATTAGCTTTAGGAATTTTATATATATATAGCTTAGATATATAATCTTTCTATTTTTTTTTAAAAGAATATATAGCTAATGCTTTTTGGAAATTTAAGTAATACTAATATTAAAAGTATTGGGCAATGCCTATATATTATATAATCTTAATATTTTTTAAAAATATTTTTTATTTTAGGATTTTTAGTAAAGATAATAATTCTATTAGCTAATTTATTTATTATATTATTTAGCTGTTTGGCAATATATAAAGGCAGCTGGGTTAATTTTTTAAAAGATAAAGAGAATGCTAAAAATAAGATAAATAGTATTAAAATTAATAATATACTAAAAGATATATTTTTAGTCTACAGCAGTAATTTAGCATTATAAAAATTACTACTATACTAAATAACTAATAGTATTAATATAAAAAAAATTATATTATTTATACTAATATCTGCAGTGCATACTAATACAGTTGTAATATAAAGTTAATAAGATAAATTAATTATATCTGTATATAGTTTTTTAAATATGGTTCTTTAAACGCGTTGAGGGGCTGTAAAAGATATAAAAAATAAATAAACTAATTCAGCTGTATTATTGTAGGTATAATATATAGTAATATAGTTATTATTTATAATAATACTAATATAAGCATAATATTTTAAAGTAATAGATTTAAAAGTTTTATTAACAGCCTTAACAAATAAGAAATTAGTATTAATTAAATAAGCAACTAGAAATATACCAGTTCTATACTTTAATTTAAAGATAAAATTAGATTTAGAACATTTTTTATATATTTTAATAAAAATATATACTTTAGAATATACAGGAATAACCACGGACTGCACTATATATACAGATATATTAATTCTTTTAGTTTTAATAATTATCTGGACTGGAATAATAAATTCTTAGTATTTTTAAATAATAGTAGTCTAATTCTTATAATTAAGAATAATGCCTTTATATCTAATTATATTAAATTTAATAAGATAATTAGGTTAAAGTTTCTTAACTGAATATATTCTAAGTATAATACAGGTAAATGCAGGGACATTAGTAGAATTAGACTTTAAAATATCAACTGTATTAATACTGGATTAATATAATAAAGAAAATATATTTTTTAGCTTAGTATATAGATCTAATACTAGTAATACTTATACTTATAAATAAAATTAGAATACTAAGTAAATAGGCTAATTTAGTATTTATAATAGTAGATAAGTATTTAACATTTAAGTATATTAATATATATTTATAAGTATTATTTAAACCAACTTGTACGGTTGCGGATTTTTATATATATAAAAGTACTCTAGATATTATATTTTTTATTTAATAATTGGATTTAATAATATTGTTATTAATATAGCATACAGTTGGAACTATGTCTGCAGGCGTGGTATTATATATTTTAATATATTTATAAAGTATATTTTTAAATAAAAATAAAAATATACAGTTTATGTAGATGGAAAAAATGTTTTATTTAGTAATAGTAAAGGGGGCCCTATAATTTTAGTATTTCTGATAAAGCAAATATTTTTAACTTAAGAAGGGCAGATATTAATTGTATATATTTTATTATAGTTATAAAAGGTGTTCTTAGGCTAATTATATAGACTATTAAAGTATTTAGAAAGTTTCTTAATAAAGCTAATAGGCAGCTAAAATATATACTTGGAGTACTTCATATATTATATATCTGTAACTATATACATATTATTATATAGAAAAATATAGTTAAATTAAGAAGTATTATATTAATAAAAAGAATTAGAGTATTTTTATAGCTTGGGTAATATAAAATATATACTAGTAATATATATATAATAATTATTATAATTATTATAATTATAATTATTATAGTTTGTTGTAATTATTATAATAATATAATTACTACCTATACTGTTCTTAGGCTTAATAAGGCTGATTTCATACCTGTTAATTATTTTAATTATTTTAATTTTAGCCTTAGGCTATATTTTAAGGCTGGTTTTAAAAATACTATTAAAAAAATACTGATTTTATTGCTGTTTTTAGTTTCTTCGCTAATACAGTTAGTATGTCTGGTTTTACTAATACAATTAGTAGTTTAACTATTGCTAAAATTACTAAAAAAGAATATTACAGCTTTTATACTACTAATTTAACAAGTATAATAGGTGTTTGTATAATTAATTATCTCTATTATTATATTTTAAATTATCAGTATTATAAATGTTTTGGGAAAAATAATCTTTTTAGGCTTATTTTTAACTACTACAGAATACAGATAAATAGGAATTACTATAAGATTTATTTTTCTTTATAATATAAACTAAATTTTTCCAGTTATACTGCTGTTTATTAACTTGCTTAAAAAACTGTATGATTAATTTCTTAGATATAAAATATCTTATACTATTTTATAAATATAAATTAAAATAATTTTATATATAAGTAATCTGGTTAAAAATATTGTTTATTTATATAGTATAAGTATAGTATATAATATTTTAAATAAATTATTTTATATAGCAACCTGCTTAGATATTGGACAGACTATAATATATACTATTAATTTATTTATAAAACTAAAGGTATTGGGCTTAAATTACTTTTTTAACTTTTTTAGCTATTTTTTACTAATGCTAACTTTTATTATAAGATGTTTTTTAAATTTTAGTTAAGCCAATTATATACTATATAAGTATAGTATTTTATAGATATATTTAAAAATTTGCTTTAACCGCTGGCTTTCTGTAGTATTTAGCAATATTATAAAAATAATTAAAAAAGTATTTATATTTTTATAGTATATATTATAATTAATCTGTTTTATTATTTTATTACTAGATATATTAGAATAGAAATAACTAATTATTTTAGACTTTAACTTTTTTAAATATATAGTACAGATAATATACTTATAATTATTAGAATAAGAAAATTTAGAACAATTTTTATATATGCTAGTACTAGAACTACCTGGACTACTAGGGCTATCTCTATTAAAAAATTACTAGACAAATTATTAGATAAACTACTACTACTATAATATACACTATAAAAATTAATATAGTAAAAATTAATATAAGCAATATTTAGATTTTAGATATTAGAATTTTAGATATTTTTTTAAATATAGTAAAATATGTTAGTATTTACTGCAATACAGTATTAATATTAACTTATTCTTATTTTTATATCTATATTTATTATATCTAATTGATTTGAGATTAATACTTTTTTAACCAGGCTGATTTTATACTTATTATAATACTAAGGTACCAGAATTAATAGAATTATTTATAGTATTAAATAAGTTTTAAAAATTTTAATAAATTTTAAAATTATATAGATTATTTATACAGCTGAACTGTAAACTGCTTTAACTAATATATCAAAAATATAAATATACTTTATATTATAAAGCAGTAAAACTGGGGAAGTTTATAAAAGTTATTAAAAATAAACTACAAAAATATACTTTAGAAACAGTTTTTTTTAATTTAGTAAAAGATATTTTAGATATAAAGTTTAAAATTATAGAATATAGTATTTAACAACTTTAAGACTGGTTAGTATTATATATTTTAAAAATTTGTTGTCTTTAGTTATTAGGCTATAAATTAGATATTCTAAAAACTATATAAAGTATATAATAGTAACAGAAGAAAGTATTAGTATTTTAACTAGTATATATAAAACAGTTAATATAGTAGAAGATAAAACTAATAAATATATAGTTAAATATAACTATATACAACTAAGCAGTTTATTAGATTTAAAAAAACTATTTAAAAAATACTAGAAGCAAAAATTACAACTGTAATCTCTATAGGATTAATCAGTAAAAAGATAATTAGTTTAATTAAAAAGTTAACTAGATTTCTATAAAGAACAGGTTAATTAATATTCTAGACTTATAAATAAGATTAATATTTTAAAAATAAAAAAGCAGATATTAAGAATAAAATATAGTAAATATAATATAATATATTTTTATAAAGGCATTTTTTAAATATACTGGGCAATTTTTTATAAGATTATACTATCTAATAAATAAGTTTTAATATTAGTAATACTAAAATATACTTGGTTTGGAATCCACAAACATAATATATATAATATTAAAAATATAAGAAATAGAAGACAAAATAATAAATATAAGTAGATTAAATGTATTAATGTATAGAAAAATAAAGTAGTCTAAAATATAATACACCAATACTTTTAAATAAAATACAGTAAAGAATACAATAAAAAATAATTTTAAATAAGATATAAATAAAGTAAATATATATATAGATTTGGTCATTTTAATTAGGTAACTAGGGCAGGGCTCTACAGATTAAGTAACCTACAAGTAAAGGCAGAGTAAAAAATTTGAAAAAGTAGAAATTATAGCAACCAGCAGAATCTGCAGATATAAAATATAAAAAGAAATTAACAGTATTAAAATAAAATACCTGTAACAGCCAGAAAAATAGTAAATAAATATAAAAAGGTAAAAAATAATAGTATGTTTTAGAGGTGTGTAGAATATATATCTAAATAGCCAAAGGATATTCAACTATATATAAAAATTACTATATATAAAAACAAAGTTTATATTATTTATAATATTAAGTATAATAAAGATATTAAAGAAGTTTAAAAGTGTGACAGCTTAATGTGTAATATTGTGTGTGTAACTAGCTATATACCGCGTTGGCGGTGGAAGTGGTAAGGTCCAAGATTACATAACTTTAGATATCTTTTATATCTTTTATAAATAAGAATATTATATACTGAATTATATATAAAAAAAATATGACTACTTATATTTCTAAAATAAAAAATAAAAAATATATAAATATAAAAATATTAGATTATATAGTCTACTATACTAAGCTGTTTAATAAAGTAAATATATATTATATACTTAAACAGCTTTATAAAACTATTAGCTATTTACTCTGTTATTATAATATAAATAAATTTAATATTGTTAGTATATACTTTATACTAAATAAAATACTATTTAATTAATATATATTTAGTTTTTATATAAAATTTAAAATTTTTAGTTAAAATAATAGCAGATTAGTTATTAGTATAAATTACAGTAAACTTAGTTATTAATACTAATATAATTTTAAAATATTAAATATTTAACTTAGTAAAAAAAAGTTAAAGCTAAAAAATTTTTAGATTATAATAGTTTAAGTAATATTTTTACTTCTAGTAGAAAATAGTATAATAGCAGTTTATTTTTTTAAACTTTAGAAAATAGGTCTATCTGTAAGTTTAAAAATATAATTAAAAGTTAAAATAGTATTATAAGTATAAAAAGTGGCCCAGTTGGTATTATAATATTTAATAAAACTAGAGTCTTTATATTAATAAAAAAAATAATAGTTTAGAAAGATAGTAAAATAATACTAGATAAGATTTATAGCTTAAATATAAAACTTATTAAAATTTACTATAAAAAATAATAATTTATTAATTATATATATAATATTAAAATATATATTAAATATAATTTAAATTAGTATACTATTATATTTTTAATATAATTTAATATTATTCAGCTGTGCTATTTTTATACATTTAAACAAAAAATCTTTACAGTTAAATAGTATAGAAAAGTCTTTATATATAAATAGACTAAAATACTTTAAATAGTTTTTAATATACAACTTTTATAAAAGATAAATACTTTTATTTATTTATATAATATTAATATTAAGAAAATATATATAAAGGCTATTATTAGTAAATTTAATAAAACTATTTAGTAAAATTTTAAAAATATTAATTATAAAAAGATCTAGTATAAGTAAAAGAATATTATTAATATAAATAAGTATAAGAAAATATTTTTTAATAAATATAAAATAATCTATATATAAATACTTAAAACTATTTATAGTAAAAAAATTATAAAGTATATTATATTATTTATATAGAGTCTACTTTAATTTATATAGTAATTTAATAAGTATATTATATATACTATTTTTTTAAAAGCTGTCCGGCAGTTTAATATATATTAGTTTATATAATTAAGTATTAAAAAAGGCTGTAATAATATTAAAACTATATAATATCCAGCCAAGTATAGTAGTAAAAATAATAAAAATTTTAAAATTAATATTTTTTATAACTATAGTATAGATTTTTTTTATTTAATAGTTTTTTTTAGTATACTGGCAAAAGCTTTTAATAATAAAGTATATTTTATATATACTATTATATTTAATTTATTATATTTATTTAAAAAATAAAAGTTTATATTTATATAAATATAGTATAATATAAAAAGTACCTTATTTAATTTATTATTATATTTTTTAATAGACTATTTTATATTATTTTAAAACTTGAATATAGGCTATAGTATTAATATAGCTGATAAAAATATAGCTAATATTTTATAGTATTAACTTTTTTATAGTAAAAGATTTTTTATATTTAAATAGATTTTTAGTAGGCTGTATAGCTGCAGTATTAAAAAATAAAATATAAATAAAATAATTTTTAATAAATAAATTATAAAAAGTATTAATATAGAAATCTGGATTATTATTTATATTAATAATATATAATTATAATAATTTAAATAGTATATAAAACAGCTTATAAATATAAGTTAAATAATATAACAGCTGTAGTATAGTTTTTGAAAATACTAGTATTAAAAAAGTATTATTAGTAATTAAAAAATCTATAACTATTAACTTATTATTTAAAATATTATTTTTAATAGTAAAAGACAGTATTACAGCTGTATTATATATAGTATTATTTTTATTTAGTAGTAATAGTAGTATATTAGTTTATTTATATTTAATAAGCTAATTAAAGTCTACAGTACTATCTATATTTTTAAAAACTAGATTACTAGAAAAATCAGCCTAAAAAGGCTTTTAATATTAAAAAAGTATAGTAAAGAAAATTAGTAATATGAATTATTTTATTTAATATATTCTATATTAACAGTACTATTATATATAAAATTAAAATTATATATAAATATTATATATAGTATTTATAAAATTAGTTGTTTATTAAATATAATATTATAAGTATAAATAATTTAGCAAGTTTTAATATTATAAATTTTATAAACTAATTTAAAATAGCTAATAAAGCAGCTTTTTTATATATAATTCTTTAATTTATTATATATTTTTTTAAAAGTTAAATATTAATAGTAATAGTCTAAAGCTTTTTAGTAAAAGATATTTAGCTATATATTGTATAAAACTTTATATAGTATTTTTTTAATAAAGTTATATATAAGTCTATTTTAAATATAGTTAATAGTAAAAACTATATAGTTTTAAAAATAGTAAAATAATTAATTATTAACTATAACTAAAATATACAGCTTAATAAAATATCTATTTTTACTTTTAGTAATTAAATTAAAATTAAACTAGTAATATAGTACAGAATTTTAAATTAAATTTTATTTTTAATAATAAATTATAAGCAGCTGCTGTTTTAGTATATTATTATTATAAATATATTTAATATTAATATTTAGCTGATATTTAAAATAATCTGTATAATAATAAATTTATTATAGACTTTGCTGTATTTTTTAAAAAAAATATTTAATAATAATTAAATATATAGTTTATAAAAATAAAAGAATAATATATACTGGTTTAGCTGTATATTAGCAGCAGGCTATATATATTAATATATATAAAATTTTTAACTTATAAATTAAAATTATATAGTTTAGTATATAATATTAAAAGTATTTATTTTTTTCTATAAAAATAAAGATTATAAAGTAATAAAAAAATATTTTTTTTAATTCTAAGGCTAATAATATACTTTATAAAGTTATATATTTTATATTTAAAGATATAGACTATATAGTAATATACTAAATATATTAAAATTAATATACTAGCTGGTTTTTTAATAGTATTAGCTGTAAATTTAGTAAAGAATAAATAAATTAAAATACTGCAGCTATATAAACTATATATAATATTAAAATTTACTATACTAGTTATATAAAAAAAGTACTAAGTAGTACTGGTAAAGTATAGCCTAATTATTTATTATTTTTAAGAAAAAGTATTATATTTTTAGTTTTAATATATATATATATACTAAAATATACTAGCTATTTATATAAAATAAGATTATTTATTAAAACTAGTATAAGCTATATATAATTTAGTTTTAGTATACTAAATAATTTACTTTATTTATTTATAAATTTAATAAATATAGTACTGTAGCTAATAGTATAAAAAACTTTATCTATTACTATTATGGTCTAATAAATATAAAATATAAAAATAATAAAATATTATTTAAGATATATTATACTTTTCATACTACTAAAATTAAATATCTAATTATATGTGTAATTTAAATATTTATTTATCTAAAATATAATATTAATATTAATATAAAATAATACTATAAAAATATTAAAAAACTTATAGTTTATATTAACTATATTAATAAATATTAGTTTAAATAATAGTATAAAATTTATAGGTTTAAATACTGTATTAATATTTATACTTATATTTTTTTATTTATTAAATTTAATAAATATTTACTGAAAAAATAATTTTTATTATATTAATAAAAAACATAGAATATTAAAATTTTATTAGTAGTATCAAGCTATTTATATTTATATTATATATTAAAATTAATTTAATTTTTACTATAGTTATAGCTATTACTATAGTTATAGCTATTACTATATTTATAGCTATAGTCTTTACTACTATTTTAACTACTGTAATTATTATAATTAAATATAGTATTAAATAAAATTTAATTATTAATAGTATAAACTAATAATTTAAAAAACTAATTTTTTTAAATATAGTTAAACTATATAAATTAAGTATAAACTAAAAAAAGGTATAGTATTTTTAAAAGTTATATACTAATTTATAATAAACAGCTGTAAAGTTGTAATATTTTAAATTACTATAAAACATTATAGTAGTTTTATTTAATTATTTAAAATTTTAATACTATATAACTTATTAAAAATATTTATTAACTTTATAAAAAATATATTTTAATTAATAGTACTGTTGTAGTATATAGATATTTATTTATTATATAAATAAACTATAGTTGCAAAGCTAAAAGTTTTATATACTTTTTAAAAAAATTAATATATTTTAACTGCTATATTATAGGTTTAAAAATATACTAAAAATTAGCTTTATATATAGTACTAAAAATAATAAGAATTTAATAGTTTAACTAATTTTATTTTTAAATGCTGAGGTTGTATATATTTATTAAAGTATAGTTTTTTTTTAGTATTAATAATACTATTTTAAAAATTTTATAGTATTAGTAGATTACTACAATTTACTATATATACTATAAAAATCTGTAGATGTTTATTTTTATTTTTTAAATAAAAATCTGGTTTTTTAAAAATAGTATATCTGTTTTAAAGTAATTTTTAAGTATTAGGATTTTTACATTTAAAATAGTTATATAGGTTATATTACTATACCAGCTAGTTTATTTAATCTTTTAATTTTAGTATAATTTTAAAAATATTAATATTAAATAAATTTTTTATTAATACTATAGTATAATATATAGCTACACTGCTTATATAGTAGAAGTATATAATTTATTAATTTATAAATTAGTAGATACTAGATCTGGTTACTAAGCCGGCTAGAATACTTTAAAAACTTTTTTATTTTATAAAATATATAAACTGTAGATTTAAAGTATAAAAAGCTGTTAATATTATAAATATTAATATAAGTAAAAAGGTTCTAATAAAAAATAATAAAAAAAGCCATTTTTAATAAGAAATATAGTTATAAGGGCTTATAACCTGTAATAGCTTAATATATAATATTATATATATTACTAGCTATGTACTGTGTTGGCGGTGGAAGTGGTAAGGTCTGAGGTCATGTGATCCTGGATATCTCTTACAAAAAGGGCAAGACACAGGAAGTTCTGCTATATAGATAATATAGAAGATAGAGGCAATAAACAAACAGCAGAATATTAGTCATAAGAAATATCGGAATGGGTTTTATATATTACACCACCGCCTTATATAAAAATTAATAGATTAAAGAAATAGAAAATTAAAAATATTTTTAACTTTATGTAAAACTGCAGAGGATGTGGTCGCCCTTAACTAATATATTTTATAAAATTGATTAGATATTTAGATTTAACTGCTAAACCAGCTCAGTACTTGGAAAATATCTACTAGATAATTAAAAACTTTTATTACTATTATTTTAATAAATTATAGCCAATACCTATATTTTAGTATAGAATCCAGATTAATATTACTTTTATAATATTTAATAAATATATTTAAAATATTTTTATTAATACAGCTTGTTATACAATATCTCCTGCTACAGCAACCTATATCTACTACTATAGTAGCCTACTTTTAAATCTGTACTAATTTGCTGGGCTTTTAATCTAGGTATTTATATTACTATATTACTTACCCCTTTCTTTATATACAATATATTATCTTAGAATTCTTTAAAAAAAAGATTTTTTAAAAATTAGTTTTAAAATTAATAAAAGACTACTTTTAGATTATTTAATTTCCTTGCCTAACTAGTACATCTACTATATTAAGTAGTTTCTAATAATTTTTAATTCTTCTATTTTTAATTATTTAAATAAAGTAATATAGTATCTAATAAATCTTTATTAAAATTACTTTAAAATACTTTATCTGCTTTTAAATTAAACTATTTAACTTAAACAGACCTTTAAAAAGTATAAGCTACTATTTATTAGTTAAAACAGTTAAAATAATTAAAAAAACAGATTTAAATATTATAAACTAAATATAAAAGTATTAAATTTCCAGTAAAATTATAATAATACTATACTAGTTTAACCTTATCTTTTAAATATAAAAAAAAATTAAAATTAAAAAAATTCTAATTTTTTTTCTCTGCTTTAGTTTACAACAAAGAACAGAATAGATTTATATTTTATAATATACTTTTAAAAAAGTATTTTAAAAGTATTATATTAAAAATTAAAAAGTTTTAGCTGTAGTTAACTACCTGGACTCTACCTGCCGGTAGAAATAATATTAATATATTAATAAAAAGTCCTGGAAAAACTGCTAAAAAGCTAAAAAATTATAAAATTATTTTATTATATAAACTTTTTTTTATTTAAAATACTATTATTTTATAGTCTAATATTATAGGGCAGCTTAAACAGGCCTATTAATAAAATAATTAAAATTTAAAAAAGTTTTATTTTTATTTAAATATTTTAAAGTATTACTTTAAGCTTAAATAAAATAATAAATATATATTAATCTTTTTTTTAAAGTTAGTACCAGAACTTAGTTAATATATTTATAAATATATACTAAGACTATTGGACTTTTAAAAAAAATAGTATCTATTACAATTTACTACTAAAATATACTAAATTAAAAAAAAACAGGACCCAGATAGATAAAAAAATTATTTAAATACAACCTTTAAAAAATTAGAACCTCTACTATTAAATAATAAGTTTTTTTTAAAAAACCTTTTAAAATAGAAAAAATTAGAAAGGAAAAACTTTCTATTATTATAAATATAATAGTAAATATTATTTAGCTAATTAATACTTTTAAAAAAGTAAAAATAAAATTAAATAAAAATTAATAAAAAAAGAACAGTAGTTAAAAAAACTTCTATATTTTTAATAAACTAGCCTAAAGTAGAAACTGCTATTTATTTTACTATATTTATTTACTTTAAAAATATTTTTAAAATTTATATAGACTTGGATTTATATACTAAAATTAATTTTATTAGCTATTAATTTATTTAATAATTTTATTTTAATACAGCTTATTTTAAAGCTTTATTAGTTACTATAATTAATTATTTTACTATAAATATCTATAATATATAAAAATTTTCTATTACTACTACTAATTTAAAGAAAACTATATAATTATTTGTAAATTATTATATAGCTATTAATTATAATCTAAATCTTTTTAAAAGCCCTATTCTACTTTTAATAACTATTTTAAAAGATCTATATATTTACTTATCTATATAAAATTAATAGTAGTAGTATAAGATCTAAGTATTAAAAATCTTATTTTTTTATAAATTTATAAAATTTTATTAAAATCTTACCTATATTTATACTGTAATTAAACTTTTAAAAAATATCTGGTTACTAGAAAATAAAGCTTTTTTAAACTATTTATAAATTAGATTTAATAAGGCTATATTACCCCCTAAGCTTTATAACTTTATAAATATATTTTTTTAACTATTTCTAACAATTTTCTTTTTACAAACCTTTAGATTATACTATTAATTTAAAAAATAGTAAAATTCTATTATATAAATTTATTTATTTTTTATTTTAAGTTAAGCTCCAATCCCTTTATTATTATATTAATAAAAATATTTAATTAGGGTAAATTTAATTTTTTAAAAATTCTGTAAAAGCCCCTATTTTTTTTATACTAAAAAAAATAAAGGTCTTGAATTATATATAGATTATAGGAAACTTAATAAAATTTTAGTAAAAAATTATTATTTTTTTTTTAATTTTAAAAATTCTTAACAGAATTATAGAAGCTAAATACTTTTTAAAATTAGATATTTAATATATATATTATTAAATCTATATTAAATAAAAAGATAAATAGAAAACAGCCTTTTAAATTTATTATAAATATTTTAAATATTTAGTTATATTATTTAAATTAACTAATACTTTAGCTATATTTTAAAACTATATTTATTTAGTTTTTTATAATATTTTGAATATTTTTTGTATTATCTATTTAAATAATATTTTTATTTTTTTAAAGAACTACTTTTTTTATATTTTTTATTTTTATTAAGTATTAAAATACTTACAAAAGGCAGATTTTTATATAAAAATATTTAAATATACTTTTTACCAGAATTATATTAAGTTTTTAAAATATATTATATTTTAATATAGTATATTAATAGACCCTTAATAAATATTTAATATTTTTATATAGCTAATACTAATAATATTCTGTAAAATCTAAGTATTTTTAAAATTTTATAATTTTTATTAGTATTTTATTAAAAACAGTTTTTTAACTGTACTGCTATGAACTTTTCTTTCAAAAGGCATTTAGAATAGAAAAAAGCCTAGAAAAGTAGTATTAACTAATAAAAAATAGCAGTATTTTAACAGCTTTTTTATAGTTTTTAAACTACACCTTTATTAAAATATTTTAATTTTAAATAGAAAATCTGAATAAAAATAGATACTTTTTAATTAAAATATAGTAAAAATATTATTTTAGCTAAATAACTATAAAGTATACTATTTTATTATATTTTAATTAAAAAAGTTGAATAATACTAAGATTTACTACTTAACCCTAGATTAAAAGCTTTTTACTATTATTTATTTATTTAAATATTAATATTAATATTTTAAAAAGCTATTATATACTATTAAAGTTTTTTTAAACTATTAAAATTTTTAGATTGTTATAAAGCAGCCGAAGCTGAACAGCTGTTAGATTTAATAATATATATATTTTAATAATTATAATTTTATTATTTAATATTAATCTAGTAGGCGCAACTGTGCTAATCTACTATTAAAAATAAAAAAAAACTTAGTTCTGCCTAATATAAGGCTTTTAAAGTTAATATAGTATTAAATAGCTAATAAATACCTAGTAAAATCTTAGTTGATATCTGTAAAATCCTAGTTTAAATATAATAAAATATTTTTATAAAAAAGCCCTAAACTTAGTACCTATATAATATTAAGCTTTTAATAAAATTAAAAACACTAGAAAACTGGTATAAAAACAGCTAACTAGACTATTAAAGTAAGATTATTTTATAATAAATATATTAATATATTAATAATATTCTAAATATATAAGTATAAAAATTTAGTATATTTTAAAATTAATAAAAAATTATATTTTTTAATTAAAAAAATCTAGAATAAAAATATAAAAATATATTATTAAAAACTTACTGTTTTACAAGATAACCCTAGCTTTAAGTATTAATAAATTAATAAAAATAATTTTATTATATATAAGTATTATTTATATATTTTTATAGGGGAAAGCCTTCGGCAATATTTATTAAAGCTTTATTATAATAATTAACTAATAAACTATTTTAGATAATTAAAAATAAAAGCTTTTTTTAAAAACAAATTCTACTAGATAAATTTTTATAAAAATATAGTTATCTATATTAAAAAGTACCTTATTTATTAAAAAGTTATATTTGCTAGATATAAGCCCTATAGTAAACTTAAATCTCTACTAATTTTTACCTAATTTTTAATTAAACTATTTATAAACTTTATTATAAGTCTATCGCCTATTAAAACTAAAAATAATATTTTAAATTTAATTTTAATTATTATTAATAGATTTATAAAGTAGTATTAATTTTTATTTATTTTATATATTATAACTGCTTTAAAATTTACTAAACTTTTTTATAGAAAAATTAAACTCTAATATAAACTACTATAGAATATAATTTTAAATAAAAAATTCTTTACCAGTAAATTTTAGTTTTAAATTATATACTATATACAGATTAAACTCTGCTTATTAACAGTATTTTAATCTTAGACTAATAATTAAATAAAAAAAATAAATTAAATTTTTAAATAATATTTTTAATACTTTATTAATTATAACTAACTTAACTAGTTTATTTTATTATTATTTATTTAATTTATATATAATAATACTTTTAACTCTACTATTAGCTATTTTTTTTAAAGTTTTTCTAAACTATTTATTTAATTTTTATTTTTATAGTAAAATTAGTATTTTCTAAAAAGAGGTTTTTACAGCTAAAAATTAAATTAATAAATTAGCTGTATTATAAAAAAATCTACAGAACTATTAGTAAAAAGCTAATAAAGTATAAAAAAAATACTATAATTAAAAGTATAAGTTAATAACTTTTAAAAAAAAATCTGGTAAAATTATCTACTAAAAATTTAAAAATTAAAACTTTTTTTTAAAAGTTAGCTTTATAATATATTAGACCTTTAAAAATTCTAACAGCTATTAAAAAACAGATATATTAAATTTTTTTATTTAAATACTACAGTTAAATTTATAATATTTTTTATATATTATTATTAAAATAATAAAAATCTAGTATTATATTATAGAATTAACTCCGATCCCCAGATTTAAAAAAAAAATTTACAGTTAAAAATATTAAAAATAAGTAAATTTTTAAAAATAAGTAGTATTTATCTAGTTAAATAAATAGGCTAACTAAATAAATATAATAAATAGGTTTTAAAAAAATTTATAACTAATACCTAGCAGATAATCTAAAGCTATAAAAAACAAAAAAAATTAAAGTAGTAAAAGAATTTTTATTTTTAAATATAAAAAAAATAATTAAATTTATATTAAATTACTATATTATATACAGTTAAATTTTAATATTTAAATATATAATTAAAATAAACTTTTAATAGGCTGGATTTTTATTAAAAAACTATTAGACTAACCCAGCTAAGCTATATCTTTTCTATAAAAAATAAGCAGTAAAGGGCCAGAACTTTTTTATCTTTTAAATATAAAAATCCTAAAAAAAAATTTTATTATTATATATAATATATATTTTATAGTAAATCTTCTTAAAAAATATCTACTTAGCTTTAGTCTATAAAATAAATTTATTATTTCTAAATATTAAATAAATTATAGTTAGATTATTAGCAAAAGTACAACAGGTAGTAATAAAAAAATAATAAAAAATTAAATTAAACTAATTAAAATAATAAACTTATAAATTAATAAAAATTTAATAAAAAAATTTACTATAATTTTAGTTTTATTAGTATTAGTTAATTTATATTTATAGTAGTAGATAAGCTTAGCCGCCTTAAATACAGTAGCTAAAGCTACAGTTAAATATTTAATTTAAATATAAAATATTAAATTTTAGTTTAGTATTTTATTAAAAATAATATAGTTTATAAAAAACGTTTTATACTAGTTTAAAATCTATAAAAATTTAGTAGTATTTTTAAGTATTTCTACAGATATTTAGTTTTTATTAAATTAAATAAGCCTACTAAAAAGCTATTAAAATATATTTAATTATAGATTTAATTATAACTAGAATACTATTTATATACTACAGATATAACAGTATTAAATATACAGCCTAGGGTAAAGTTTCTAGTATTAGTAATATTAAACTTTTTAATACTAATTTATAAATAATATATATAGAAGAAGATTTTTAGTATAATAAAAGTATTGGCCAGGTAGTAATAAATAGTAATTAGTATTTTAATAAAAAGTAACTAAAATAAAATATTAAAAAAAATATATTAATAAATAAAAAATAAATATAAAGTAAGTAATAAAAACAACTGCAAAAACAATATAAAATAAGAATATAAAAAAAAATTTAATAGAAAATTAAAATATAAAAAAAATAAAAATATTAATATATTAATATACTAAACTTTTTTGTTTATATATACACTTTATATTAAAACCTAATTAGATTATTAATAAAATGTATACTTTTTTTATTACTATTAAATTTTTTATTTATAGAATATATAATACTATAATATAATCTTTCTACTACTATAATATTAAACCCTACTACTTTTAGAATAAGTAATAAAACTATTTATAACTATACTACTGTATTAAATAGCCCAGCTTAATAAAAAAGTATAATTATTATATAATATTTTCTACTATAGTAATTTATATCTACTACTATAATAGTCTATTTTTAAATCTATACTAATTTACTGGGTTTTTAATCTGGGTATTTATATTACTATATTACTTACCCCTTTCTTTATATATAATATATTATTTTAAAATCCTTTAAAAAAGAAGATTTTTTAAAAATTAGTTTTAAAATTAATAGAAGACTACTTTTAGGCTATTTTACTTGCCTTGCCTAACCAGCATGTCTACTGTGTTAAGTAGTTCCTAACATAATACAGCTGCAGATTAGAATATTAATACATAAACTATATAAAATATATTAAATTATTTTTCTATAAATTATTTTTTTATAAATATTATTAATATATTACTATTATTGAAAAGCGGGTTGGTATCTCGATTTTAATTAAGATAAATAGTAAAAATAATAGTATAGGCTAAACAGATTTTCATAACTAGTTTTTTAATATATTTTTTAAACTACTAAATTAGACTATTTTTAGATTATTAATAAAATATAGTTTAAAAAGCTATAAATAGAATTAGAGATTAATAGGCAGTTAAAAAGATTATAAATTATATACTAAATAGTTAAAAAAAACAGTTGGGTTATTAAAATAATAAAAATTAAATAAATTAAATAAATAAGATTAGTATACTAGATCTGTACTGTAATAGTATATTCTTTAAAGCTAAGCTTTATTAAGATATAGACTACAGTTCATTAAAATAATAGTAGTAAAAGTTTTTGATTATTTAGTAGAAGTCTTTTAAGTACTAAACTAGTTTAATAGTTATATTTTAATATTTAATTTATTTTATAATATATATTAATTAAAAGCAGTTGTACTTTTTATAGTTTTATATAAAATTTAAAATAGTTTTAATTTTTTATTTTTTAAATCTCTTAATTTTTATATAAAATAGTATAGGCTAGTACTAGTCTAAAACTAGTTTTTTACTAATAAATACAAATAAATTAGTATTAAATATAGAATATATTTTTATACTAGAAGGCAGAGCTATTTAGTAGATATATAAACTAATATTTTTTTAATTTTATATAGTTTTAAAATATTTTAATTAAGCTTTTTGCTAGGTTTTAGTATTTTAATAAAGTAGATATTTAGCTATATTTTATAATTCTTTTTAAATCCTTTTATAAATTTATATTATTAGTTAATTTATTTTATATATTAGGCCTGGGCAGTAGATCTTTCTACTTTAATAAATCTTATAATAATCTATATTTTTAATAGCTGGGCTGTTTAGAGTTGCTGTAAATTTAAAACTTATATAAAAATAAAACCTATAATTTATAAACAATAAAGTAGTTTTAATAGTATTAAAATAGATTATACTTAGTATAAATTTAGCTAAATAAAGCTACTAGCTTTAGTTGTTTTATAAATAGTTTATATAAATATAAAAATATTATTTAAATATTATATTAATCTTTTAAGTTTAGCTATTAGTTTTAGAGTAATATACTATAAAAGGTTTACTAGTAATATTTAATTCTTATATTAAATATTTTTAAAATTTAAAAATATACTAGAATTTTCTGTTTAAAAAAATAAATTAAAATAAATTATATAATTTTTATATATTTTCAATATATATAATTTAAACAGCAGCAGTATTGTATTAGCAGTAAAAGTATATAAAATTATATATTTTAATTTTATTAAATACTTAATAATTACTTAAATAGTATTACGTTCTTGGCTTTTGAAAAGATATATAATAAAATCTATAAATATACTTTATTATATATATCTAAATATTAAAAAATTTTAAAAAATTTTTTTTAAATAAAATAATTTTTTGGTAAATATAATACTTTTTTAGTTATTATTTTATATATTAATAAATATTAGGCTAGTGGTATTTTTAAACTAAAAACTTATATATATATAATGTTTTTCAAAATATTTAAAAATAGATTTATTATAAGCTATTTTAATTAGATTAAATTTAATCTATTTTTTATCTAGTATGTATAGTTAGGTTTTATAAAATAAAAAACTTTTTTTTATATAATACTAGTAATATATCTGGATAATAGTTTTTATTAATAGCCAAAGTCTTTAGTATTTTTTAAATTCTTTTTATAGACTGTATAGAAAGGTTTTTATATTTTAAATAAAAGTTATAAATTTTATTTATTTTTAAAAAAAATATCTTCTTAGATATATAAAATAAGTATTAATTTTACTATTAGTATATTTTTAGTATTTATTTAAAAAATGATTTTTATTATTATTACTTTTTAGCTGGGTTGGGGGTAGTATTAATAAATAAATAAAATTAATATTTTTTTATTTTAAAATTATTTAGCTTTAATATAGTAGATACATATTTTTTATTTAAAAGATTTTTTGATTTTTTAGTTAAATTATTAGGCTTAATACTATAGTTATTAAATTTATAAATAATTCCAAAATTAAAATATAATAAAAGTTTAGACTATTAGACTTATTAGCAGTTTAGTAGTTTACTAGATATAAAACATTTTAAATTATAGTAGTTAGTAATAATTTATATTAATAATAAAATTCTTTTTAGTTTAGAGGTCTTCTTTTTAAAGTAATAAATAATAATATATAATTTTTATTATAAATCTTATATTTATACTTAGCCGAAGTATGTTTTTAAAAAATATATACTTAAATTCAGTACTCTATTATTTTTAAACTAAAATGATATTTTTTTAGAATATAGTTAAAGGTATTAGTTTTTAAAATAATATTTTATATTTAATTAAATAGCTCTAGAAGAGATATATCAATAAAAATACTTTTTAAATTATTAAAAGCTTTCTAGCAGTCTAGGGACTAGTTAAAAATATTTTTTTACTAAATATATAAGTAGTACTATTAGCTTTAAAATATTATAAATAAGATATTAAGAAAAATTACTAAAGTTTAAAAAGATCTAAATATCAATAATATAAATTAAAATAGTCTACTTAGCTATAGTTTTAATTTTTAAATTTAATTTTAAATATAATAAAAAGTTTTTTAATAGTTTAGTATATAGTCCAGCTTTATATAGCTTTTATAATATTTAGTAAATATATTTAAAATATTTTTCAAGTATACCTGTAGATTAGAATATTATTAAAAAAACTGTATAAAATATATTAGAATAGTTTTATAAAATATGATTAATATATTATTAAAATATAGTAAAGGCTTTAGTAAATTTAAATATTATTATAAATATTTTATGAAATTTCAAATAGATTTATTTTAGTTTTTTTAATTCTAATTTTATTAAAAATATTAATAATATTAATTTTAGAAAAGTACTTTATATTTTTTAAATTATTTAGGGTTTTTTAATAAGCGGAAGAAGATGATAGTTTTCTATAAATATATTATTTAATATACAGTAGTTAATATAGAATTATAGGCCTTTTTTAAAGTTTTCAATTAAGAGTATTAAAAAATAACTAAAAATAAGCTAGTGCAGATAAACTTTTCTTTTATACTTTTTTATTATTATTTTTTAAAGTTTATAATTTATTTTAAAATATTTTATACAGTAGACTAACAATTAGGAACTTTTTATTTTTTAAAGTAATAATATAGTTGTATTTTTAGTATAGGGGTAAATTTTCAGCTTTTTTTAAAATAAATATCTTTAAAGTTTATTTATTTTTTAAATAAGATAAACTTATTTAGTCTAGAAATAGTTTATAGTATTTTATTAATTTAATTTATTATTACTATAAATATTAAATAGTTAGCTCTACTATTATATACAAAAATGTTACAACTTAATTAAAAAGTCGATTTGTAAATCAATTCTTAATATAATTTTCTAAAAATAGGCTTGCCGGATGCGGAAGAATTTGGCCGTCTAAGTTATATAAGTCTTAAAGTCCCACCGTCCTATTTTGGAGACTTATTTAATAAAAACATAAATATTATAGGCTTTGCTTTTTTAGGCTGAATTCTTGATATTTTTAATTTTTTAAAAATTCTATAAATAGATTAAAGTTTTTGCTAAATCTTAATAATATTTTCGGCCCGGAGTATTCTTTTTTCTTATTTTTAATTTTTTTTAAATACTAATTTTTATATTTCTTATGTAAGATGTTTACTCTACTTTTACTTAGCTTATTAATATTTAACTCATAGTTTTTTTTATATAAAGAATTTTATAACAGTTTCTGCAGTCTATGTTTTATATTTTTATAATAATTTATATCTTTTTTCAGACTAGTTTTATAATTTTGTAATACTGCTGGGCTTTTTTACAGTCTATTTTTTTAAATAGTTAAATTTTTTATAGATTAGCTTTTTATATAAAATATATTACTGCTGGTACTTACCCCTTAATTTTTAATTTACTATCCCAGGCCAGAATTCTGGTTTAAATACTTTTAAATTATATTTTAACTGTTAAATATAGCTGCTTTTTCTATTTTTATAAACTATTATTCATATTATGATGCAGGTCTAATGCACCTATTCTACCTATTCTACCTATTTTATCTGTTTAATCTATCTTATAAGGGCTAAAGGGTGAAATAGTGTGATGAATAAATAGCTTTTGCAAAGCCAAGGGTGCTAATATATTATTTTAAAATATTATTACTGTTTTACTTAACTTATAAGGCAGCCGCCGCCCTTAGGGGCGGCTGCAGCTGGCTTACTTAGCTGTTATATAACTACTATTTTAAATTATTTATATATATTTCTTTTTACAGATATCTATAAAAGTTAAAAAGGCTATTTAGATTTTTATAATTATTTTTTTTTATAAAAAAGTATTACCTTTTATAGTAGTACTATTAAAATCTCCACCTTATAAATACTTTCATAAAAAATTAAAGTAGTAGAAAAAATAATTTATTATTTTATATTTTTATAAAAAATATACTATATTATTTTTACTATTATTTTTATAAAACTCTTCTGCTGATATATAGTCTACTATTTATTAACTAGTTTTTTTATAATAATTTATAAATAGTTTTTTTTATAATTAAAAAAACTTTTTTCTAGTAAATAGTATTGAATTTTTTTAATTTATTTATTTTAGCTGTTTAAAATACTTTACAGTTAAGGCTAGCAGAGCTAATCTTATAAAAATAAAATTTTTTTTATATAAAAAGATTTTTTTTTTAGGTTTTTAGTCTTTTTTTTCTCTGCAACTTTTTTTTTCTTTTAATAAGTTTTTTTATATAGTATTTCTTTTTTAAATATTTTTATAAATTAATATTTAGCTAATTTCTTTTTCTATAGTAGTATTTAAAATATTTTATTAATTTTTTTTATAAAGGCTTAGCCCTATTTTTTTTTTTTATAAAAACTAACTAATTTTTTTATAGTATACTATTTAAGTTCTATATCTACAGGCTCTATTAGTTTATTTTATTTTATTTTTTTTTATATAAGTTATATGCAGAATAGATTTAGACTTAGCTAACTATTTATAATATACTTTATTATTTTTTTTTATTATAAAAAAAGTATTTTTATTACTACTACTGCTATTAGGCCTACTATAACTACTATTATAAATATATTTATTTTTATTATATTTACTATTACTATTATTTTAGTTTTTATTTTAATTTTTAGTTTTATTATAAATTCTACTACTGCTACTACTACTGTTTTTTTTATATATACTATTATTTATATATAAAAAAATAAAGTTTTTTAGTTTATAATAATAAATATTATAACAGCCTCTACAGCTTTTATTTTTATATTTTTTAAATTTTTTTTTTTTATAAATATATTTAAAATTAACTAGAATTAGCCAGCTTTTTATAAATAGACTAATAATAAAAAGTAAAATATTTTACTTTTTATTAAATTATTTTTTACAGTCTAGTTTTTAGATTATTTAAAAATAATATTTATTATAGTATCTAGTTTTTTTTTTTAAACAGGTTTACAGCCTTTATTAGATTATAAGCAGATTTAAATCTATAAATTTATTATATAATTTATACTATATATTAAATAGTTAAACTTTAAACAGCTTACTATTTAAATATAGTTTTATAAAAGTATTTTTATAATTTAAACTAGCCAGCAGCTATTATTTAACTAGATATATAAATACTATTATAATTTTTTTTCTAAAAGAATTATCTGTAATTATATTAGTAGAAAAATTAATTAAAAGTATAATAACTATTTATATATAAATAATAAATACTATTTTTTTATAAAGTAGTAGTATATTTTTATATATTTTAGCTTTTAGCTACTAGAAGTAAATACTATAGCTTATATTAGTTATATAAAATATATATTTATAAATAATTTATAATCTATATTTAATTTAGCTTTTTTTAATTATTCAATTAAATTTTTTGTACTTTTATAAAATAAATTTTTATTAATCTATAGATAATATAAATTTACAGCAGATTTCTAAATATTTTTTTTATTATAATATTTTTTCTACTTAATTAAAATTTCTATTATTTTTTTATAGTATTATAAATCTAGTAATACTTTTAAATAGTATTTACAGTTATCTGGACTTTTATTTTTTTATAAAAAATATTTTTATAAGTCTACCCTTTTTATTATATAATATTTATAAAGTAAAAATATATAAAAAATATTATAAATCTAAAGATCTGCAAATAATTCCAGTTTATAGGCCTATTTATTTATTTTTTTAATTATATAAAATAATTTATAATAGTACTGGTCTATTTTTTTATTTAGCTTTTTTTATAGTAAATTTTTTATAAAAAGCTAAATTTTTTAGTCTACTATAAAAATAATAGTTTTATAACTTTTATTATAAAAATTCTTTTAATATTTATAAATCTACTTAAAATTTACAGCTATTTTTTTTTTATTTTTTTAATTTTTTAAAAATATTACTTTAATTTTTTTTATAGAATTATTTAGTATTTATAAGTTAAGTACTATTATCTGTAGATATTATATAATTATTTTAAAAAATAAAAAATATTTAATTAATACTTATAAAAAATTATTATAAATAAATTTTGTAAGTAGTAGTATTTTTATTTAATTATTTTATTTAAAATTAATATAGTTTTACAGATACTATTTTAATATATTATTTATTTTTTTTATTTAATTATTTATTTATAAATAGTAGACTATACTTAAGCCTTATTTAATTATAAAAGTATAAATAAAGTTTAACTAAAAACTTTCTATAAAAACTAGTTTATAATTTATAATTACTTTTTTAAATATTTTATACAGCTAAAAACTTTTTTTAAAAAAGATTATTACAAGCCCTTTTTTTAATAGTATTTTATAAATTAAAATAAAATAAACTATTTTACTAAACTAATCTACTATAACTATAATACTATTATAAAATTTTTATAAATTTTTATCTTTACAGATACTTATAGATAAATCTATAATAAAATTTATAATTATTTTTTTCTAAGATTTTACAGCAGATAATAGTAGTTTTAATAGCTTTTATTATTTTTTATAAATTATTTATTTATTTTAATATACTTTATATATATAGTAGTAGTTTTATATAAATTTAGCTAATTTTAGCTACTAAAATCTTTATAAAACCAACTTTTAGATTTTTATTTTTATAAAATATTTTATAATAAAATTATTATATAGTTTTATAAAAATCTTTAGTTTTAGCTGGTAGTTATCTGGAATATATAACTTTTCTATAAAGTAAAATAGTTTTTAATTAATATTTTATAATAAATAATTTTTTATAGGTATTTTTTACTATAAGACAAGCTGCCCCTGTAGTTTTTTTTTTATTTTATTTAAAATATTTTTTTTATAAAATTATTTTTTTACAGCAGCTAGAATAGTTTTTAAATAAAATTAATAAATAGATTTTTATAGTATATACTTTTATTTATAGTTATTTTTATTATTTTTATATAAAATTTTAGCTAATCTAGATCTGCTATAGTATTTTTTACTAATAGTACTTTAGCTTTTATAAAAATAACTATATTTTTTTCTAGATTTAAAAAATTATTTAACTACTGTAGTACTATTTTCTAAGTTTTTTATAGTTTTTTTTTATAGTTTTTTTTATAGTTAGATTATTATAATAAAGCATCTGCTAAATTTTATAAACCTAATTTATATATTAAAAAGATTTAAATACTATAAAATATTATACTTATTTAATCTATTTTTATAATAATTTTTTATTAATTATAAAGTATTTAAAATTTTTATAGTTTATAACTACTTTTACCAGATACTTTATATTTTTAAACTAATATTACTACTTTTTAAATAATTTTATAATTATAAAAAGCTTTTAATTATAAATACTATAGTTCTGCTTTATAAAAATTATTTTTTATAAATAAAATACTACTGGTTTTTATTAGTTTTTTTAGTTTTTTTATAATAGTATTCTACTAATTATAAAAACTAAAATATTTATTTTAATTTATAAGGGTTTTTTCTTTTTAAAATATACTATAATTATATTTTCTATAAATATATTTTTTAGCTTTTAAAAGCTTTTATAGACTTTTAATATTAAAAAACTATATTTAATTTTTTTTTTTATAAAGTATTTTAGTAAGATCTGTAATTAGTACTATAATTTATAAGTATTTTTTAATAAAATATCTATACTAACTTATAAAGCTTATAAACTTTGGTATATTTTTTATATTTTATAGTTTAAATTAATTATAAATAGTTGTAATATACTTTAATTTTATATAAATATTCTTACAGCTGATTAAAAACTTTAGAAAATTAATTTTTATTATTATAAAATAGTATTTATTTAGTTTTATATATAATTTTATATTTTATAGTATTTTTAGTACTTTATAGATTTATACTTTATATATTTTTAGATTTTATAAATATACTATAATATTATTTAAATAAATAATTACAAAGTTATCTAGATATTCTATAAATAAAAAATTTATAAAATTTTAGAATTCTACAGATATATTAGTTAGCCTAAATAGTATAACTAAATATTTAAATAATTTATATTTTATTTAAAATACTATTTTTTATTTATATTTTTTTATAATTTTAATTTTATAGTAGGCCTTATATAAGTCCAGCTGTATAAACTAAAAAGTTTTTATAAATTAATTAATATATTTATTAATCTACAGTAGTAGATAAATATTTTTTACTATTTATTTATTTAATTTATAATAATTTATATATATTTATAAACTTTTATTTTTTTTATTTATAAATAGAACTAGTATATCTACTAGCAACTTAGAATACCAGATCTACTTTTTTATAAATATTTTTTATAAATAGTTTTATAGGATTTTTTTTATAAATAATATTTTATATACTTACCCCAGCTTTAGCCGGAATTTTTTATAAAAATTAATTTTTAAATTTATTTTTAATTTTTATATAGATAAGCTTATAGTTTTTTTTTTATAAATATTATTTTATATTTATAGTACTATACTAGTATTTTTTAGTTAGTAGTTATTTTATAATTTTTTATACTATTACTAAGTAAAAATTTACTTTTATAAAATCTTTTAGTATAATTTTTTCTACTATAATCTATAGTACTTTTAATATATAGTATTTATAAAACTAAAGTTTATATTTATTAAATTTTATAATAGGCTTTTACTATTTTATTTAAAGTATTTTTAAAACTATTTTATTTATTTCTAGTATTGTAATTACAAAACCTATTTAGTTTTTATAGTATTTTTTAACTGTATATCTTTTTGCCTAACTTTTTCTATAATTATTTTTACTAAAACAGTTAACTATTTTATTTATTTAGTAAATATTATAAGTACTAGATTTACCTCTACTTTACTATCTATAATAATTTTTATTTTTATAAAATTTTCTTTTTATAAAAAATTAGCTATTTTTTTAATTTTAAATTAAAATAAATTATAATTTTAATTTATTTTAAAGTAGGTAGTATAATTCTATCTACTAATTACTTTATAAATAGTTTAATTAACTAATAATCTTTTATTTAATAATTTATTTATTCATAATTATAGTAAGTTTTTAATCTGGGGGCTTCTACAGATGCTTATAGTATTAAAAAAATTAACTTTAACTTTTAAACTTTTTTTATAAAACTATTAATTTAAATTTTTAGTTTTTAAATTTTATTTATAAGGGCAGTAGGCCTGTAATTTTTTTTAAAAATTTATTTATAAAATATTTTATTTTTTATTTATTTATATTATTAACTAAGTACTGGGCATAACCTTATAAATAGTATAATAAAATCTTATTTAATTATAAAAAAAATCTGCTGTTTACAAATCTTTTTTTAAACTATAAAAAAAAATATAAAAAATAAATACAGTTATATAGTATTAATATTTTATACTTTATAATCTAATTTAATTTTTATTTTTTTTTATTTTTATAAATATATAAACTCTGGTTTTTTTTTATAAAGCTTAGTTTTAAATATTTTTAACTAAACTTTTTACTATTTATTTATAGAATTTTTTAGCTGTATTTTAAAAAATTTATAAAAACTAGTTTATTTTTTTATAGTAGAATTTAGCTGTTTTATCTTTTTATAGATTATTTAAAATATAATCTAAATAGGCTATTATAATATATATTTTTTAATTTTTATTTTAATTATTAGTTTTTATAATTAATTTTTATTTAGTAATAAATATATAGTAGATAGTATAGTTATAAATATTATATTATTTTTTATTTATAAATAGATTAATATATATACTAGTTTTTTTAGTTTCTACAGTACTGGAATTAAAATTTTTTAAATTTTTATATAAATATTTTTTTATAGTATTAATTTTTAGCTGTTTCTACAGCTTAGTAATCTATTTAAATAAATATAAATATTTATTAAAATTTTAAATTAAAATTTATACTTTTTTTTTTAATATAAATAATTTATTTTCTATAGTTAATATATAATTTTTTATAATTAAATTAAAAAAATTACTTTTAGTTTAGCTTTATATATTATAGCCGGCTATTATTTACTAGACTATTCTACAGAATATTAAATAATAAAATTATAAAAGCTAAAAAATAAAATAGTATAATAAATAAATAACTTTTATAAAGCTAAAAATACTAATATATTATTTTAAAATATTTTTACTACTTTATTTAACTTATAAAATAGCTGCTGTTTTTAAAGGTGGCTGTAGCCGGTTTACTTAGCTGTTATATAACTGCCGCCTTAGATTGTCTATATATATTTCCCTTTACAGATATCTGCGAAGGTTGGAAGGGCTGTTTGGGCCCTTACATATCTAATATATTTAATCTATTTTACCCTAATAACCTATCTGCCTTTTTTAACTACTTTATATATACTTTATAATCTTTTTAACTGGCTATCTACTTCCAAGTCTATTTATAGCTTTTTAAACTATATTTTATTAATAAATCTAAAAATAGCCTAAGCCTGTAGCTAAAAGAATATATTTAAAAAACTAGTTATAAAAGTCTATCTAATTTATACTATTATTTTTACTATTTAGCTAAAATAAAAACCAGATGCTAGTCCGCTTTCTTATACTATATAGCTTTTACTTTAAAAATAATAATTTAATAAATACTAGTAATTCTACAGCCCCTAGTAATACTAAATAACTTAAAAAAGTTTATTTAGTATATTAGTAAATATTAGAAAAATAGTATAACTACTATAACCAGATCTATACTTATACTATAAAAACCTAGAATTAGCTTATTTTAAAGAAAAGCTATATTTATATTCTAATTCAACTAATCCTAGTAAAAGAAATTTAATTTAATTTAACTATTATCCAAAATTACTACTATCTATAAAATTACTATAAAAAATTAAGTTTTAAATAAATATATTAAAGTTATTTAGATTATTATTTTTATAGTAAAAATTTTAGTATATATTTTTAAGATTATATCTGTTACTAAAAATACAGCAGCTGCTTTAGTAAAAGTAATTATATTAATTAATTTAAAACCTTTTATTTCTTCCTTTTTTGGATATTTATTTAATTTTAATAGGTTTAAAGGTAATTACAATAATTTAAAGATATTTTATTTTTAAATTAAAAAAAATAAATAGAAATATTAATTAATATACTACTGCTACTCTTTGAAAAACTATATTTTACCAGCTGTTTAAATAAGACTTTATATATCTAAATCTAATTTCATATTAAAAATAAAAAATATATAGTAAATAACTTTACTAATATTTTTACACTATTAAAATATATTTTTAATAATTTTAATAATACCAGTACTGCCTAAAATAGACTATACTACTTAAAATAAGAAAACTATAATTTTACTGTATTTTTTACTAAGTTAAAATATTTAATATAAAAAGTTTATATATACTTTAATACTCTGCTTTTAATATTTAAAAATAAAATTAGCGAAGACCTTAAAAGTATATTTTAAACTAATATTCTATTTAAAAAAACTACTATAATTTAGTTTATTTTTTTTAATATTTAATAACTGCTGCTTATAATATAATACTTAAGTTTATAACCGCCTCTAAAAATCTGCTACTAATCCAGTACTTTATATTTAAAAAAACTAGTTTTAACTTTAGAATAAAAATAATTAAAAAGGCCTATGATTTTTAAGTATAATCTTATAAATTTATTTACTATATAGTATATATTTTTATATTAAAAGGATAACTACTGTAAATACTATAAATACTTCTACTATAAATTAGACTACTAGTTTATTAAAGATTACTTTATATTTAATACTAAATTACTATACATAGTATTTATATATCTATAATTTTTAAATTTTTATATGTATTTATTTTAACTGTTGTTACTAGAATTGTATATTTATTTACTTTTTAGATATTATTCATTTTTTTACTATTTTGCAAAAGTAGTTTTTAGTAAATAAATTTATTTTTATATACTTTAAGCTTTCTAGTTCTATTATTTTATATAGTTTAAATAACTTTACTCTTTTAATTTTAATAAATAGTTAAAAGGGGTAAGCCTATTCTAAGCTGCCGACAGGCCAATCCCCCTATATAATTATGTACTACTTTAAAAGCTGTATTTTAAAAACTCCTATTAAAAAATTTTAAAGAATTAATTTAATAACTATTTTTATTATACTAAACTTTTAAAATATAAAAGTTTTAATATATACTATAATTAATACTAAATGTTTTATTATAAAGATAACATGTAATAGTTGGGCTAAGACCTACTAGTTAATACTATATTTTAAAGAATTTATAAAATAATTATAAAATTTAATGGTTAATAGAAAGAATTTGTAAGGGCCCAAACAGCCCTTCCAACCTTTGCAGATATCTGTAAAAAGAAATATATATAGATAATTTAAAATAGCAGTTATATAACAGCTAAGCAAGCCGGCTGCAGCCGCCTCTAAAAGCAGCAGCTGTTTTATAAGTTAAATAAAATAGTAATAATATTTTAAAATAATATATTAGTATTTTTAGCTTTATAAAAGCTATTTATTTATTATATTATTTTACTTTTTAGCTTTTATAATTTTATTACTTAATATTTTATAGAATAGTCTAGTAAATAATAGTCGGCTATAATATATAAAGCTAAACTAAAAATAACTTTTCTAATTTAATTATAAAAAACTATATATTAACTGTAGAAAATAAATTATCTATACTAAAAAAAAAGTATAGATTTTAATTTAAAATTTTTATAAATATTTATATTTATTTAAATAGATTACTAAGCTGTAGAAACAGCTAGAAATTAGTACTATAAAAAAATATTTATATAAAAATTTAAAAAACTCTAATTTTAGTACTATAAAAATTAAAAAAACTAATATATATATTAATCTATTTATAAATAAAAAATAATACAGTATTTATAACTATATTATTTACTATATATTTATTACTAAATAAAGGTTAACTATAAAAACTAATAACTAAAATAAAAATTAAAAAGTATATATTATAATAGTCTATTTAGATTATATTTTAAATAATCTATAGAAAAATAAGGCAGCCAAATTCTACTATAAAAAAAATAAACTAGTTTTTATAAATTTTTTAAAATACAGCTAAAGAATTTTATAAATAAATAATAAAAAACCTAGTTAAAAATATTTAAAGCTAAATTTTATAAAAAAAATTAAAGTTTATTTATCTACAAAAATAAAAAAAATAAAAACTAAATTAGATTTCAAAATATAAAATATTAATACTGTATAGCTATATTTATTTTTTATATTTTTTTTTATAGTTTAAAAAAAGATCTGTAAACAGTAGATTTTTTTTATAATTAAATAAAATCTTATTATACTACTTATAAAATTATATCCAGTATTAACTTAATAATATAAATAAGTAAAAAATAAAATATTTTATAAATAAATTTTAAAAAAAAAGTTGCAGGCCTACTACTCTTATAAATAAAATTTAAAAACTAAAAATCTAAACTAATAATTTTATAAAAAAAGTTTAAAGGTTAAAATAATTTTTTTTAATACTATAAGTATCTACAGAGGCCCCTGAATTAAAAGTTTACTATAATTATAAATAAATAAATTACTAGATAAAAGATTACTAGTTAACTAAACTACTTATAAAGTAATTAATAAACAAAGTTATAATATCTGCCTTAGACTAAATTAAAATTATAATCTATTTTAGTTTAAAACTAAAACAGTAGCTAATTCTTTATAAAAAAAAATACTTTATAAAAATAAAAATTATTATAAATAGTAGAATAGAAATAAATCTAGTATTTATAATATTTATTAAATAAGTAAAATAATTAACTATTCTGGCAAAAATAATTACAGAAAAAGTTAGATAAAAAAATATACAATTAAAAAAAACTATAATATTTATAGTATATTTAAAAAATATTTAAAAATACTATAAGAACTAAATTAGTCTTATAATTATAATACTAGAAATAAATAAAATAATTCTAAAAATACTTTAAATAAGGTAGTAAAAGTCTACTATAAAATTTAATAAATATAAACTTTAGTTTTATAAATACTATATATTAAAAGTACTATAGATTACAGCAGAGAAGATTATACTAAAAGATTTTATAAAAATAAATTTTTATTTAGTAATAGTATAAAAAATTTATAAAATAACTATTAACTAAAAGATACTAATATAGTATTGTAAATATAAAATAATATTTATAAAAAAAAAAAACTATAAGCTTACCTGTATAAAAACCAGAAGTAAATTTAAAAATTAATTTTTATAAAAAGTTTTAGCCAAAGCTGGGGCGGGTGTATAAAATATTACCTATAAAAAAAATTTTATAAAACTATTTATAAAAAATACTTATAAAAAGATAAATCTAATATTTTAAATTACCAGTAGATATATTAGTTTTATTTATAAATAAAAAAAAATAAAAATCTGCAAATATATATAAACTATTATAAATTAAATAAATAAATAGTAAAAAATATTTATCTACTACTGTAGATTAATAAGTATATTAATTAATTTATAAAGGCTTTTTAGTTTATATAGCTAAACCTATATAAAATCTACTATAAAATTAGAATTATAAAAAAGTATAAATAAAAAATAGTATTTTAAATAAAGTATAGATTATTTAAGTATCTAGTTATACTATTTAAGCTAACTAATATATCTATAGAATTTTAAAGTTTTATAAATTTTTTATTTATAAAATATTTAAATAACTTTATAATTATTTATTTAAATAATATTATAGTATATTTATAAGATCTAAAGATATATAAAATACAGGTCTATAAAATACTAAAAATACTATAAAATATAAAATTATATATAAAATTAAATAAATACTATTTTATAGTAATAAAAATTAACTTTTTAAAATTTTTAATTAGCTGTAAAAATATTTATATAAAACTAAAGTATATTATAACTATTTATAATTAGCCTAAGCTATAGAATATAAAAAATATACTAAAGTTTATAGGCTTTGCAAATTAGTACAGGTACTTTATTAAAAAGTACTTATAAATTATAGTACTAATTATAGACTTTACTAAAATATTTTATAAAAAAAAACCAGATATAGTTTTTTAATATTAAAAGCCTATAAAAGCTTTTAAAAGTTAAAAAATATATTTATAAAAAATATAGTTATAGTATATTTTAAAAAAAAAATTTTTATAAATTAAAATAAATATTTTAGCCTTTGTAATTAGTAGAATACTATTATAAAAAAACTAAAAAAACTAATAAAAACTAGTAGTATTCTACTTATAAAAAATAATTTTTATAAAGCAGAACTACAGTATCTATAATTAAAAGCTTTTTATAATTATAAAATTATTTAAAAAGTAGTAATATTGGCTTAAGGGTATAGAATACCCAGTAAAAATAGTTATAAACTATAAAAACTTTAAATACTTTATAACTAATAAAAAATTATTATAAAAGTAGATTAGATAGATATAATATTTTATAGTATTTAAATTTTTTTTAATATATAAACCAGATTTACAGAATATAGCAGACACCCTATTATAATAATTTAACTATAAAAAAAAAGCTATAAAAAAAACTATAAAAAACTTAAAAAAATAATACTATAGCAGTTAAATAATTTTTTAGGCCTAGAGAAAAGTATAGTTATTTTTATAAAAGCTAAAGTACTGTTAGTAAAAAATACTGCAGCAGATTTAAATTAGCTGAAATTTTATATAAAAATAATAAAAGCAACTGCAGATAAAAAGATATATTATAAAAATTTATTTATTAATCTTATATAAAAGCTATTTTAGCTGCTGTAAAAAAATAATTTTATAAAAAAAATATTTTAAATAAAATAAAAAAAAAACTATAAAGGCAGCTTATTTTATAATAAAAAGTACCTGTAGAAAAAAAATTACCTATAATAAAATATTAGTTAAAAACTACTTTACTTTATAAAAAAATTATATATTTTAAATAACTACCAGCTAAAACTAAAAATTCTTATAAAACTATATAATAATTTTATTACAGAATATTTTATAAAAGTAAAAATCTAAAAGTTAATTTTATAAAGATTTTAATAGCTAGGACTAGCTAAATTTATATAAAACTACTACTATATATATAAAGTATATTAAAGTAAATAAATAATCTATAAAAAATAGTAAAAGCTGTTAAAACTACTATTATCTATTATAAAACCCTAGAAAAAAGTAACTATAAACTTTATTATAAGCTTATTTATAAGTATTTATTAAAAATAAAAATTTATATAAGATTTATAATAGTATTATAGTTATAATAAACCAGTTTAGTAAAATAGTTTATTTTATTCTAATTTATAAAATACTTTTAAAAAAAGGGCTTGTAATAATTTTTTTTAAAAAAATTTTCCAGCTGTATAAAATACTTAGAAAAGTAATTATAAATTATAAACTAGTTTTTATATAAGATTTCTAGTTGGATTTTATTTATATTTTTATAATTAAATAAGACTTAAGTACAGCCTACTATCTATAAATAGATAATTAAATAAAAAAAATAAATAGTATATTAAAATAGTATCTGTAAAACTATATTAACTTTAAATAAAATAATTAGATAGAAATACTACTATTTATAGAATTTACTTATAATAATTTTTTATAAGTATTAACTAAGTATTTTTTATTTTTTATAATAACTATATAATACTTATAGATAATAGTACTTAACTTATAAATACTAGATAATCCTATAAAAAAACTAGAACAATATTTTTAAAAAATTAGAAAAGTAAAAAAAAAAGTAGCTGTAAATTTTAAGCAGATTTACAGATACTAAAAGAATTTTTATAATAAAAGTTATAAAACTACTGCTTTTATAGTAGACTAAAAAATTTAGCTTTTTATAAAAAATTTACTATAAAAAAAACTAAATAAAAAACTAGACCAGTACTATTATAGATTAAGTATAGACTATAAACTATCTGCAACTATATATTTTATATAACTAATATAAACTATAGTATTTACTTATAGTAGCTAAAAACTAGAATATATAAAAATATACTACTACTTTATAAAAAAATAGTATTTACTATTTATATATAAATAATTATTATACTTTTAGTTAATCCCTTTATTAATACAGTTATAGAAGATCTTTTTAAAAAAGAAATTATAATAGTATTTATATATTTAGTTAAACAGCAGCTGCCGGCCAGCTTAAATTATAAAAATATTTTTATAAAGCTGTATCCGGATAATTAGCTATTTAAAATCTAACTATTTAATATATAGTATAAATTATATAATAAATTTATAAATTTAAATCTATTTATAATTTAATAGGGGCTGTAAATCTGTTTAAAAAAAAAGGCCAGATACTACAGCAGATATTATTTTTAAATAATTTAAAAACTAGACTATAGAGAATAACTTAATAAAAAGTAAAATATTTTATTTTTTATTATTAGTTTATTTATAAAAAATCAGCTAATTCTAGTCAGCCCTAGATATATCTATAGAAAATAAAGAAAATTTAAAAAATATAAAAATAAAAGCTGCAGAGGCTGCTATAATATTTATTATTATAAATTAAAAAACTTTATTTTTTTATATATAAATAATAATATATAAAGAAAAAAGAACAGTAGTAGCAGCAGCAGTAGAATTTATAGTAAAATTAAAAATTAAAATAAAAGCTAAAATAATAGTAGTAATAGATATAATAAAAGTAGATATATTTATAGTAATAGCAGCAGCAGATTTAATAGCAGTAGTAGTAATAAAAATACTTTTTTTTATAATAAAAAAAAATAATAAAATATACTGTAAATAGTTAGCTAAGTCTAAATCTGTTTTATATATAACTTATATAAAAAAAAATAAAATAAAATAAACTAATAGAACCTATAAATACAGAGCTTAAATAGTATACTATAAAAAAAAGTAGTTAATTTTTATATAAAAAAAAAACAGGGCCAAGCCCTTATAAAAAAAACTAATAAAATATTTTAAATACTACTATAAAAAAAAGGTTAGCCCAATATTAACTTGTAGAAGTACCTAGAAAAGAAATACTATATAAAAAAACTTATAAAAAAAAAATTATAAAAAAAAAAAAGCTAAAAATCTAAAAAAAAAGTTTTTTTATATAAAAAAAGATTTTACTTTTATAAGATTAGCTCTGCTAGTCTTAACTGCAAAGTATTTTAAACAGCTAAAATAAATAAATTAAAAAGAATTTAATATTATTTACTAAAAAAAAGTCTTTTTAATTATAAAAAAGGCTATTTATAGACTATTATAAAAAAACCAGCCGGTAGATAGTAGACTATATACTAGTAAAAAAATCTTATAAAAATAATAGTAAAAATAGTATAGTATATTTTTTATAAAAATATAAAACAGTAAGCTATCTTTTCTACTACTCTAATTTTTTATAAAAATATTTATAAAATAGAGATTTTAATAGTGCTACTGTAAAAAATAATACTTTTTTATAAAAAAAAAAGGCAGTTATAAAAATCTAAACAGTTCTTCTAATCTTTACAGATATCTATAAAAAAAATATATATATAAATAATTTAAAATAATAGTTATATAACAGCTAAGTAAGTCGGCTGCAGCTGCCTCGAAGGGCAGCAGCTGCCTTATAAGTTAGGCAAGGCAGCAACAATATTTTAAGGCAATATATTAGTATCCTTGGCTTTACAAAAGTTATTTGTTCATCACACTATTTCACCCTTTAGCCCTTATAGAATTAGACTGTATTATCTACTATACCTAAGTAACTCTAAATATCTATAACTATATTAAAAAATATATTTTTTAAATTATTTAACTCATTTATTATTTAATTATTTCTAGATTGTTATAGCTAAAGATTTATAATTTTTATATTAATTAAATTTTATATACTATTTAGTTCACTAGCCAGTACTGCTAGAGATACTATAATATTTTATTAAAACTATAAAAGATTTATATTTTATATAATATATTAATAAAAGCCTATTTTAAAAATATTACCTTTTTAAAAGTTTTAATAAAAAAATATTTATTTTATTTTATTAGTAGTATATATTACTTGTATATACTATAACTATTTATTAGTTACAGTAATAATAAACTAGATTAAAAAAGTACTATAAACTATTTTTAAACTAAGTAAATCTATTCTATTTAAAACGTTTAGAAATTTTAAAAATATTCTTTTTTAAAAAAGCTAAAAAGTTATTTTTATACTAAAAATATAACTATATTATTACTTTAGAAATATAAAATCCCTGCTGTTTAGCCTTTTATATAGAATAATTTAAAATAAATTATAGGATTGAAAAAATAGCTGTTAAAAAATTAAAAAAGCTTTATTTACTTTAGTTTGTTTTTAATTACTTTTCCAGTACTATTTATTAAAAATTTAACAAAGCCTATAATTTTATATAAACTATTATATTTTTAATATTATTTTTATAAAAGACCACTACCTGCTTCTGCTTATAAAAAGAATTCTAAAGAATTTAAAAAATATAAAGTACTTTACTAAGATTAATATTATTAATATCTCTAATAATTAAAAAAAATTAAAATCATTTAACTATATTCTCAATCTGATTAGAAATATATAAAGTATTTATAATATTATTTAGATCTACCGGAGCCTCTGCTATATTTTATTAAAATATTAATAATATTTTAAAAAGACTGTTTAAATATATTTTATATAGCCTATTTTAATAATAATTTAATTTAATTTTGTTTTAAAGAATATTTTAAATATATTTATTAAATACTATAAAAGCTATATAAAACTGAATTATATACTAAACTATTAAAATATAAATTTACTATATTTAAAATTAAAATTTTAAATTTAATTATAGGCTGTAATAGATATTATATAGATTATAAAAATATTACAACTATAGCTAAGTAGCCTATTTTAATCTATATTACTAATATTTAGGCTTTTTTAGGCTTTAGTAATTTTTACTGCTGCTTTATTTAAAAATTTTAAAGTTAACAGTATTATCTATATATTTAAATAAAAAAATATTTTCCTTAACTAATTTTTAAAATATTAAAAAGTTTTTAATAGATTTTAAAGTATTTTTATTAATGTACCTGTTCTACAGCTGTTTAATAAGATATAAAATATTATTTTCAAAACCAACATTTTTAATTATATTTTAAAAAAAGTATTATTTTAGTATAGAAAAAAGAAAGTACTGTATCTAATTATATACCTTTTAAAAAATATACCTCTACTGAATATAATTCTAAAATCTATATTACAAAACTGCTTACTATTATTTATTATATTAAAAAATAGTATTCTAAGCTGAAAAACCCTATTATTAATATAAAGTATTGTTAATTACTATAGTTTAAGATATTTTATATTATAAAACTTTTAAACTGCTATTAAGCCTAATAGTCTGAATAAAAAATTAAAAAATCTTTTTTAAATAAAATAAGTATCTACTATACTAAAGCTAAATAGTTTTTAAATAAAAAAATATTAATTTTATTTATTTATTAATACTATCTCTAACCCTACTAGAAAGCAATAACAGTAAAAAGAATATTTTTAAAAAAATATACTAAATATATACTAGGAATAAAATTAGCACCTATTTTATATATCTAAAAAAGTATAATTTTTAAAAATAAATAAAATCTGAAATTTCTATTTAAAATATAAGAGCTTTTTTATATAATCTATAAAAAATAAATAGATCTATAAAATATTAAAGGCTCTAGCTACTAATAAAAACTATTATTTAAATATATTATGAATATTATATAAAAAAAAAGCTTTCTATTTTGTAGAAATTTACTATAGATATTAAATAAAAAATAGATTAAAGCTAATTTAACTAGACTTATTTATAATAAATCTACCTTTAAATATTTTAAAAAAACTTATTGTCTAAGAATACTACTAGCCTAATATCTATTAATATATAAAAAATAAATAAAAAACTATTATATTATTAAAAAAAGGTTTTATTTAAAAAAGTAAAATAAAAAATTCTAAAATCTTTTTTTATATTTAAATATATATAATAAAATATATTTATAGACTTTACTATATATCTTTTAAAAAGCTAAGGCTATAATACTCTTAGTAATTATTAACTATTTAATAAAAATAAAATATTTAGTTTTATATAATTTTATTACTAATACTGCTATTATTCCTTTTATATATATTTAATATATATAAAAATTATATAGCCTATTTTAATTTATTTTTTAAAATAAAAAACTTTAATTTATTTTTAAAATTTAAAAATATGTAATATAATAATTAAATATTACTAGTAAATCTTCTATAGTATACTACTCTAAAACTAATAGCTAAAGTAAAAAGACTAATATAATATTTAAATAATAGTTCTATATTTATATAAATTATTTCTAAAATAACTAAAGCCAGTAGTATTTCTTAGCTAAAGTTATATTAAGTATAACCTATTCTAATACTATTAAAACTACTTTATTTTTATAAACTATAATTTTTATTTTTATATAAATTTTAAACTTATAGTAACTTTAAATAGCTTAGCTATTCAATATATAAACTAATTTATTATAAAGATATAAGCTTTTATAGAATTTCTAAAGCAGAGATATCTACTGCTTAGACCTAATATATAAAATAGATAAACTAATAATATAAGCCTATAAAAAGATTTAAAAAGAAACTAAAAAATATAGCTAAATATCTGCTATATTAAAATACTAAAACCTAATAAAAAGTTTATTTAAAATATTTAAAAACTGTATAAAATTAAAAAGATTATTAGTTTATAATATATTTATTAATTAGCCTTATTTTTTAGTATAAAAATATACTTTATATTTAATATTAGTTTATTTATTTTTATTAGTAAAGATCTAGTTTTAGGCCAGTACAAATCTCTACTACTATATATAAAAATTAAAAAATTAAAAAACTAAAAATTAAAAATATTTTTAATTTTATATAAAACTATAAAGGACACAGTTGTTTTTAATTAATATATATTATAAAATAAATTAAATATTTAAATTTAACTGCTAAGCCAGCCCAGTACTTAAAAAACATCTACTAAATAATTTAAAAATTTTATTACTATTATTTTAATAAACTATAATTTATATTTTAACACAGCTTAGCTTTTAAAAAAAACTATTATAGTATAGATTTAATATATCTATTCTACCTGTTTTATCTATTTAACTTATTTAATCTATTTAATTTATTTAATTTATTTTATTCTAATAATTTAACTATTTTAACTGCTGTTTATATAATATATAAGTTTTTTAACTATCTGTCTGCTTTTAATTCTATTTATAGCTTTTTAAACTATAATTTCTTTAGAAATCTAAAAATAGCCTAATCTAGTAGCTAAAAAATATATTAGAAAACCAGTTATAGAGATCTGTTTAGTCTATACTGTTATTTCTACTAGCCAGCTAGACTAAGAACCAGACGCCAGCCCGCTCCTTAACAAATAATAAATTCTTATAATAGTCATAAATTTCTTATTGTTAAACTATATATTTATCTTTTAAATAGTCTACTAAACCAGTACTGCTTTGCCTATATAGTAGATCTCATAAAATATCAGCTTTTAAATCTATTTTTAAAATCTTTTTAACTGTTTAGATCTTTATTAATAATACAGCCTACCAGCTGTTTATAATTTAAAAAACATAATTCTATTTATTTGTATAAAAGGCCTCTATAGTATTAGAAATAATTATATAGTCTAATATAAGATATATTATATATCTACTGTTTTTATTAATAACTGGTTAAATTATATAATTTTAGCTGTATAAATATACTGTATTTTACTATATAGTTTTAAATTAAATAAACAAATATATCTGCAGTTTATATATAGATTTTTCTATATTTAAAAAATACTGTATAAAGAGTAATATAGTTTTATTTATAGTCTATATACCTTCTTTTTATAATCTTTATTTTTACTGTAATTCTAACAGCTGTTAAATAATATTAAAAATTTATTATTATAATAATATAGTAGTATTTATATCTTTAAATTATTAAATCAATAGATATATTACTAGTAAAAGTATTATAGTAAATATTATAACAAAATTAATTTATATAGACTACTAAAATATAAAAATAGATAGTTATTCTTTTTATATATATCTAATTTTATAATATAAAATTTAGTAATAATATCTATACTTAGTATAATACAGATCTGTTCTCTTATATATAAGATTAATTAATCAAAATACTTAAATATTTTAATTTATATATTTTAATATACTAGTTTATATAAAAACAGCTATATAAGACTAATTTATTTTTTATACTAATTAATATTATATTAATACTGCAGACTAATCTAATTATAAAGAAATATAAACTATTAGTAGTATAATTTCTTTACTTTATTTAAAGTAGTAGCTGTTATTTTAAATATAAATATTAATTACAGCTGCTGTATATTTTAAAATATTATTTTATATTTATACACTATAGGAAAACAGCTGCAGTTAATTTATATCAATTTTTTATACTTTTTATTTTAATTTATATTATTTTTTTATATAGTAATTTAGAATAGTACTGGTGTCTACAGCTTTATAAAAATACTATTTTATATTTTACTAATAGTTTGAACAGTAAAAATAGCTAATTAACTATATAAATATTTTATATATATTATATTTTTATTTATTAAAATAAGTTTATTGTATTTTAATAGGCTGGATATTTATAGCAGCAGTATTTAATAAATATATAAATAACTATTAAATAAAATAAATTAAAGTAGATAAAATATACGTAAAGAGAAATTATAGGCTAATCTATACAGTATACCAATAGATTTAATAGTATATACTAATAGTATTAATTTTACAGCTAAAAAATTAGACTGTAGAGTAGTTTTACTATTTAACTATATAAACAGCTTATATTATATATAATAGTCTTTTTATAATATTATAGTTATTATATAAATTTATAGTCAACTATTACTCTTTATTACTATAATAGTAAATTTTAAATAAATAAAACATTTAAAACAAATTATATTACAGCTAGTCTGCAGACAACTAGCAGAATTTTATTATTTATATTTATAAATTAAAAAAGTAAAAACTACTTTATTTAATTAAAAATATTAAGATTTAAAATTGGTACTAGTATAGTTTTAAATATTAAAATATTAAAAATATAGCTTATTCTATTATTGTTTTATTTTTTTTAATAGACTTTAATTAATTTCTGGGTTTAAATATTATATATAAGATTATTTTAGCTAAATTGTTTAATCTAAATATAAAACTAAAGCTATATAAACTTATTTATATATATATAGTTTATAACCCTATAGTCTATTATATAATTTTTAAATAGTATACTATAAAAAAATCTAAATACCAGTAAAACTTTCTATATAAAATATTTTCCAGTTCTATATTAGAAAACTATATTACTATAGAAAAATAAATATTTTTTTACTATTAGTACCAGCCCGGAATAACTTTTAAAAAAATAATTTCCAGTTAAAAAATTAAAATTAATAACATAACATAATCGGCAAGCAAGTTGGCTATATAAGCGATTCGGCCACCCTATTAACCACTACTACGCCTATAAAACTGTCCTTATATAAATATTAGTTTCTCTACTAAAAATACCTTAATTATTAAAAAGCTTAGTGGAATAAGAGGGCAGGCTTATCTCTGTAGTTAAGGCTAATTAAAAAAAACTAAATTTACTTAATTTATAAGGCTGTAGATAGTTTTAATATTTTATATTTAACTCTTTAGAATTACTTAAATAAAGTTATATATTATAAAGAAATATATATTAATTGCTATAAACTAACTTTTTTCAAAAAAAATGACTTATTAAATAGATTATATTACTGGATTAATATAGTGCACCCCCAAGGCAAATTTATATTTATAATATAGCTTCAATCTTAATAAAAAATTACAGTAAGTAATTAACTAACTTAGGAGATAATAAATAAATATATAGTTTTATCTTTTAGTATTATAATTTTTGTAAAAGTTAATTTAATTGTTAAATTAGCTATAAATATATAAAGTATAAAAATCCTAAAATTATACAGGCCTAATTTTAATATATATAAACTGCTGTTGCTAAATATAAAATTAAAAATATAAATATTTACAACTTTGACAAAACTGGTTTTACTATAGACTACGTAGCTGCAGCTAAGGTAGTAAGACTGGTATATTTAGTATTAAAGGCAAAGACTTATATATAGCTTTTTTTATAGCAGATTGCTATATTACCAAATAAATAGATAAATTAAAAGATTAGTAAATACTGGCTTAAAAAATACTTTATTTTTTATTTTAAGAATTAAAAGATTAGCATCTTAGCTTTTTATAAATATAATTTCTACTTAATATTTTAATTTAATAATATATACTGTAAGAATAATATTATTCTAGTATATATACTGGCTAATTCTTTTATTTTTAATAACTGTTAAATATAGCTGTATTTTTGCTGTTAAAGCAAATATACAGCCACCGGATTATACACCTTATATAAACTGGATATTACTATATTAATAAGATTAACTTTTTTAATATTGATTTAAAGGTATATACCTAAGCTTTTAAAGCTATGAATATATAAAGTACCTTTAAAACTTTAGAAATTATTTTTTTTAATCTAAGTAAGTATGCGATGTACAAAAGTATGATTGAATACAATGATATAATTAATTGTCTAAAGAACAGAAGAAAGAAAAATATTTAAAAGGCTAAAAAATTACCGCAGGCGGTAAGAGTAGCAGTAACTAAAATACAGCAGAATTAAAAATTATAAAAAATACTACAGATTCTACAGTTTTAAAAATGACACCTATATTAAGAATTATATATATAACAATTTTAATTAACAAGTTAATACAATTAAAAAAAGAAGTATTAAAATATATAAACAAAACAGACAGCTAAAATATATAATATATAAAATATAAAATAAATAATTAAGCAAAATGAAATAGTTAAATAAATAAATAAATTATAATTTATAAATATAAAAAACTTTAATATTAATATCGTAAGATATAAAGATATAATTTTATAATTAAAAATTAATTTATTAGCAGTAATATTATTTTTATAAATCTATTTATTATATTAAGAACTATATTTTTTAACAGATAAGATATTATATTACAAAAGTATAATATCAGCTATAAAAAACAGTATATTTATTAAGTATAGTAAAACCTTTTTAATACTTTTTATTAGAGAACTTTTTATTAATAATATATAGTGGTTAAAAATAAAAATAACTAAATAAGTCGGTACTGGCAGGGGCAGGTTTAAAATATAAAATTAAAATAATAAAATATATATATTAAAAATTAAAAAATTAAGTTTATATATATATTTTTTAATAGAAGTAATAATATAAAACAGTCTAGTATATTACTAAAATAGTTTAGCCTTAATACTATAAGTAGCAGAAATACTATAATCTTTACATAAATATAAATAAATATAATTATCTATTTTAAATTAAAAAGTATATAATATAAGTTATAGATTTTTTTATATACACTGCAGCAAATTTCAGGGCTTTATTAATATTAAAATATAAAAAAAGTCTTAAAACTTAGATATTTTTATTTTAAATAAGATTTTTAGTATTTTTACATAAACAACCATAATATTTCTTAATTTTAATAGTAATATTCTTAGAACAAGGTGGAACAACAACTTAAATAAAAAAATATTTTAAATATTTAAATATATATTTAAATACTAAAATATTTAGAATATTAATATTTTCAATAATTAAAACTTTAAAAAGGTAAGGGTGTTTAATATATTTAAAAATATTTTTAACTAAATACTAGGATTAATAAGGATTTATACTAAATATTAATTTATAGGACATTTCTTTTATAGAAATATTTAAAAAAAATTAATAGTAGTAATGATTAATAAACTTACTGGAGACTATTATTACTACTAAATATATATATAATAAATTATTATTTTAACTGTTTAGATTATATATCTAGACTGTTTATTAGTTTAAAAATAAAATACAGTAGAATAAAACTATATATAACTAAAAATTTAAAAAGTCTTTTTTAAAAAAATAACATAAACTTTATACTATAATTTAATATAAAGAATTTTAGAATGCCCTAATTATACTTTTTTATATAATTAATAAAACCAATACTCTATTAATTAGCTTTTGAGATAAAATAATCTTTTAGTATACTAATATACTTAGTAACTTTATTAACTATAATAAAAGTAGTATTGTATTTATACTTATTTAAAAGCTTAATAATAAAATCTATAGTAATAGTTTTTAAGGGGCTATTAAAAATTTGAGGCTAAAGTATTTCATATAATAAATAACAATATATTTTATTTTTAAAATATATAGAATAATAAAAGATGTATTAATATAGTAGTTTATATTGTTTATATAAAATAAAACTATTAAATTTAAAAAATAAAACTTATTAAAGCCTTGGTAGTATTAATTATTTTAAATTATACAGAAAATTTTAAGAATAAATAAGGCAAGTATATCTAAGATTTTTTAAATAATTCTAAATTTATTATTTTTAATATTAGTATTATTATTAATATATTTATATTTATAACTAGTACTTAAGCCTATAATAGTATTGTAGATAATATATTTAAATATAAAATAAAAATATAAAATATATTTATTAGCTTTGGAATTTTCTTTTAAAAATAGTAATAATTTTGAATATACAATTATCAGATGTATAACTATTATAAAAATACTATTTAAATAATTTATTAAAATTAACAGAGTATATAGTAAATATATTAATATATATAAAAAAAACACAGTAAGAATTTTAGCTATATAAATATTAACTAAAGTATTTTTTAAATTATACTTTTTTAAAATAGTATATAAAATATTTTTAAAAAAAAATAAAACAAAGTATTAGCTATAGTATTAATAATACTAAAAAACTAATATATATATATATATATATATATTAAACTACTATATATACTAACTTATATAAACTAGTTATAAGTTTAAGTATTTAAAAGTAATAGTATTAAAAATATCTATTTTAATAAAGCAACAGTATATAAATAGTTTATATAAAAAACAACAGAAAGATTTATAGCTTATACTATATAATAAAATTTATAAAAAATTTAAACTAGATATAATACTTATAATTTAGTTTACTAGTAGTTTTTTTCTACTGGTATTAATAAACAGCTAAAAAATAAAACTAGATTAATAAATATTTTAAATAGTAGTTTTAAAAATTTTTTATATTTATATATAAAAATAGTATAGTATACTATAACACCTATACCAGTTCAGCAAGTATTAAAATTAATATATAACTATTTAGACCAGTTAAAATAAATATAAGTTTTTAAACTTATAAAATTATATTATAATATTTAAAATATATAAATTTCTTTTAGTATAGGATTTAATATAGATATAGTTACTATATAGTATTAATAGTAATACTTAGGCAGTTGAGGAATACCCAATTCTTTAGCTGATTAAGATATATAAAAAAAATATTTTATATTTTTAAAGTAGAGTAGCTTTGGATGTATAATATTTAAAGAAATATTAAAGCTATTTTATAATGCTAAAGTAGTATTTAAAATCTAATAATATTTTAAAAAATTTAAAATTTTAAATAGTTTTAATTTTATTTTTGGGTATAGTAAGTCCAAGGGTATTAACTTTTTAAATAAAAAAACAACCAAAAAAACTAATATATATTTTAAATAATTTTAATTTTAGATTTATATCCTTAAGTATACTAAAAACAGCAGATAAATATTTATAATACTTTTTATATATTTTAAAACTAATAGTAAAGTTATTAAAATAATAATAACAGAATTTATAAAACAGTTTTAAAATATAATTTATTTAATATTATATAAAGAAAATAGATTTAATAAATTTTATAATTATAATATAAAAAATTCTTGGCCGCAGTAGATAACTAATATAAAATAATTTTAATATAAAAAATAAATAAATTATTAATAAAAATAATAAATCGTATTAAAAATAAAAATATAAAGATATTTTTTGTATATATAATTATTTTTATTTCAAATAAAAATAAAATATAGATTTAGCTTTATTTTTTATTACTAGTATATAAATTAATAACAGCACAGCCTTTAAAAATTCTTTTAACAAAGTTTTATATAATAAATATAAAATATACAGTTAGTATTTATATAAAATTTAGTAAATAATATTATTTCAGCTTAGTATTAAAAATTAAATATTTTATTAATAATATTTTAATTTTTTTTAGACAAGTGATATATATAAGGCTTATTTATAAAAAATTACTATTTACTTTTTATAAAAAAATAAAGCTACTGGTCTTTAAAAATATGAGCTGTTTTAATATTTAAACCATTAAAATGTCTAAATATTAAAATATATAGCAAGATCTATAGGTTATTACTTATAGCTATATTTATAAATAGTTATATTATTTAGAAGTATAAACAGTTTAGAATTACCAAATCTACCTTTTAAAAGTAAAAAATATTTAATATTAAGTAAATAAAAAATATCTACTATAATAAAGAACAGTTTAATAAAGATAATAAATAAAATATTAGTATAAATAAACAACTCTATAATATACTATCTGTTATCAAAAATAATAAATAAAAAGAATTTTGATTAAAATATATAAGTTTAATAATTTTTTTATTAGTAGTTTATATAATAATATATTTATTATTTATGAAAATACTAAAATAAGCTCTACAACTAATAGTAATAGACTTAAATAAAGTTTTAATAGCTTTAATAAATAAAAAGAAAATATTAATTAAATAAGTATATAGTAAAATATCTGTATAGTTCTTAAACCAGAAGATATAGTTAATATTAATTAAAGTAAATTTTATTCTAATAAATATATATACTTTTAAATATAAAAAAATAATAATTTATTTAACTATATAAACAGGGGTCTTAATTTACTTAAAATAAGTAAATATTTTAATTAAAAAGATAAAATTATTATAAAAGTAGATGGTTTTAATTTATTTTTTATAGTCTAGAATAATACTTTTATATTTAATTTTATTAGTACTAATTAGGATTCCGGGATATAAATCCTTAATAAGTTAAATTTTAGTGGTAAAAAATATATATTAATAATAAAAGATACTATTTTAAAATTTAAAAATATAAAATTTAAAAATAGTATATAAAAATAAGTTGTAGTAGAAACTAATATATCTAATATACAGCTGTATTAAAGTTTTATATATTTTAATATTAAAAATAATATAAATAATATTAGTATTACTAATTATAAAAAAGTATCTAGTATTAAAATAAATAATAATATATTAGCTTATAATATTAAAGCTAAATTCTGCTATTATAAATATTTATATATAAAGCAGTTCGCCTGCTGAAGTATATTATGTTTTTTATATTAATTAAATATAGTAATAGAATTATTATTATTATTATTAATACTTAATTTAGTAGGTATAATAGATATAAAAATAGGATTACAGATAATAAAATACTTATAAAGCTAGTTTTTAGAAAAAAAGAATATATAGTAATTATAATAAATAAATATAGTATATTTATTATATTAAAATAGTATAAATATAGTATAAATATAGTATAAATATAGTATAAATATAGTATAAATATAGTATAAACATATTATAAAATAGTATAAAATAGTATAAAATAGTATAAAATAGTATAAAATAGTATAAAATAGTATAAAATAGTATAAAATAGTATAAAATAGTATAAATAGTATAAATAGTATAAATAGTATAAAATAGTATAAAATAGTATAAATGTAATAAATATAGTATATAAAGTGGAGTTTTAATTAAATATATTCTTATATCTTTTATTAATATTTATAACATATATATTCTTATAGGTATACAGATTATTATACAATCTATTATAATTATTTTTATATATGTTATTATACAATCTTTCCAATTTATAATATATATATTAATCTTATAGTTTATTTT
>NW_020291747.1:0-73302 GCF_003184785.1 Aspergillus japonicus CBS 114.51
CCTTCACCACACCTGAGTTACCTCCTGCTAATGCATCCTCTTCCCCTCCCCCTTGGTTAATCCCCTCCCGCCGTCCGTCCCAGACTTTCCCATACATTCAGGCCCTCCTGTTTCTTTAGCCCCAACCTACGGCGGCTTACTCGACAACTGTCGACAATAACTGTGTTATTGGTTCCTGCATGGATTAACTTACTTTTCTGTACCCATCATCCGGCGGCAAAGAAAATTATACTAAATTATACTAAATTGCGACTCTCTCGACATCTTACTCGCTGATTTATAATTACAGTCGCTTACTTCCTTCCACCTTCATCCATTGACTGCCCTATTACTAGAGACCTTCCCCTCTCCCACCTGATTTGACGTTCCTCCTCCCCTCCCCTCCTCACCCTCTCTCTTGCCGTCTCCCATACTCAAGACTCTACCCCAAATCGATACTACTCGATATTACTCAATGTGCAGCTCTCTACAACCGAGACATAGAGCAGTTCAATCATAGTCTTTAGCTGGCCTCTTCAATCCCAGCCTAGATTACCACAAAGCCTGAAATATTGTCGACGACTTCCAGCGCTTCAAAAAGACGGGCACCTGCAGTTCTTGATCATCCCTACGCTACCTCGGTTGCACTCAGATCTGACATCTAGGCTCGATCATTTTTTGGTTTTTTGTACTTCATATATATGCGGAATTAGCACTGCTTCTCCTGGGGCGGTAGCGCAAATACCCTGTCAATCATACAATCATACATCCGCGGAACGTTTGCTACTCTTGCCTTGCCGATAGCCGAGTATCGGTCGCGATATATGAATGTCTCGCTAGCCAAGTGGACTTCAGTGTCACGCGGTTCGGTTTGAACCACACCAAGAATCCAATCACCCCGGGGGCATTAAACGCTAGCACGACTGGGAGGGTATCTTTGCGCTTTGTCTGAGGGATCATGACCCTCAGTAAGTGACTGGTAGGTTCTACGACAAGTCAATGACTGGCATTTCGTGCTACGGTCGTGTTTGAATGGCGACGGCGATTCCCGAATCAACATATCTTTATTCGTCTCATACTTGATATATTTCCACTGCCTGGTTGGATCTGGTTCAGGCAACCACAATTGAATCATGACTACCGTGGCATCCGCGTCGGTGTTGCATGACCACGAGACCGAGAAGGAATCCAAGGCAAAGAACAGCCCTTCTCGATTCACAGCAGTCAATGGCAAAGACTCTTTGGGCAGTGGCACAGCCACTCCCATGAAAGGTACAAGCAGGATCCCTGCGCGTGAGAATCCGACTCTAGAAAATTTCGTCTCTGACCGGCCCCCGAAAAATGGTGCCCATGCTCCGTCGCGACACGATGAGTCTACGAGGAATCCTGGGTATGCAGAGCGGGATAATACCGAATGCGACCAGGATGACCAACGATCACGCCGTTCACTTTCTTCCGCGGAACCTCTCGGCAGAAGTAAGCGCAAGGGATCGGAATCAAGAGAAGAGCAAGAAGGACACAGTATATCTCATAAGTCACCTAGAAGCCCAGACCCACGCCCAGACGACAGCATAGCATCAAGCAGTCAGCCGTCTCCGCCGAACGGCGTTGTATCGTCTCAAGGAGAATCCGATGTCAAACAGACGCCTGCTCATTCTCGACTGGACGAAAACGGCGACATTCGCACAACATCAACAGATACAGCGTGGAATGAGATTGATTCTCAGTTGATCAAGCAAGCGCAGCGTGCGCAGCACCTTGATGCTACGGACGCTCAACTGGCAGAAGCGCTTCAGCGAGAGGCAAATGGTCATGAGTCGCCAAAAGGTTGGAGCACTAGCAATCGTCCACCAGAAACTTGTGTGCAGAGTGAACAATCCGCCTCGATGCCCATGATTCCACAGGAGCGGGCACACCCTGCTGTTCAGGTTGCACCAAAACGAAAACGTGTTTTTAGTAATCGAACCAAAACCGGCTGCATGACTTGTCGCCGGAGAAAGAAGAAATGCGACGAGCAGCACCCTGCTTGTAAGTCCCATACACTATTACACTTTAGCGTAGGATAGGTTATTATGGTTACAATGGTCTTACCTCTAACACCACCTAGGCAACAATTGCATCAGGGGAGGATTCTTGTGCGAAGGCTACTCGTCTCGGAGCACATGGCAGAAGCCGTCACCCTCAAAACCACCTGTACCTCTGCAATCGAAAGAGGGTTACAACGAAATAAGTAGTCAATATATGCATGATATCAACCAACCACATGAAAGGCCCCAAGCCTTGACGGAACATATAGAAACCAGCAAAATGAGGCCGATTGTTGTTGAGGATGCCGACCGCTCTACTTCCCAGTTCAGCACCAGTCCAACAGGCGTTAATTCTGGTCGTGGTTGGACAAAGCGGACATGGGGAGGAAGCAACCATCCGGCGTATATACCGGATCATCTAACGAAGTCAGATTACCGCGATGTTCCTTCAATTCATCAGCTATCTCAGGAGGGCCACTCGAAGGCAGATTATGCCATCGTACCGCCAATCAGGGAACTCTCTCATGGCAACCATCCAAAATCAAATGCTTCCTTGTTTCAAAGTGGGATCGATCAACGACCAGCACACAGCACCAATCTGGATACCAGCAGTCCGCAGGCTCAGGCACGCATGGCTTTGAATATTGAACATCAGCTGTCTGCACGGACCGTATCCGGGGATGAAACGGAGAAAGAGAAAATGATGCGCGGCGAGCTTTACAGGCCCTACGATGTTCAACTTGTAGAAGAAAGGGACCGTTGTAAGGCTGCCTTATGGAGGTTCAACAATGCGTGCAACCCAGTCTCGGGGCTCAGCACCAAGGAACAAATGCGCCTGCTCAGAGAGGTTTTTGTCCCTCCTGTCTCTGCATCCAATTCCCCTTCTGGCGCTCCCACGTCCCGTTCTTCTGGGACGATTGGCCAAGGTGTTATTGTTGAGGCACCTTTCCACTGCCATTATGGTTACAATGTGCACTTAGGTGAAGACGTTATGATTTCCGAGGACTGTCTTTTTGTGGATGACTGCCCCATTACTATTGGAGCGCACACGTGGATCGGTCCTCGAGTCACGATAATCAGTTCGACCGCTCATGCAAATATGCAAGAACGCAAAGGCTCGCAGAGTCGCTATCAAGGACGCTCCGTTGCTATTGAGGAAGATTGTTATGTTGGCGCTGGCTGTACGATCTATCCTGGTGTGCGTCTTCGCCGCGGTGCATACGTCGCTCCAGGTGAGGTGGTAAAGTCCGATATAGTAGCCTATGGCTTTCAGGGTTTGAAGCCTGGGTATATGTGATGTATGAAAATCAACTGGCATGACAGAGAGACATGTTCTTTACTATCAAATTAGGTTGCTGAAATATGTAAGCTCTGAGTTTCATTGAAATATCTATCATGCTAGTCAACAGGAACGAAGCCTACACAGTATACTGAATACCCGTGCTTTGCCCACGTTGAAGATCGCTCTATATTTAAGCTAAGTGCATTAGTTCTTGCTCTTAAACAAACAACATGTCCTCCTTATCTGGTTAATATGACTTGTGAGGGTTTGGTTCGGTGCACATTAAGCAAACATCAATGCCCGTGCAACAAGTGGCGGGTCATTGTTTTACATCTTACTTGGTGCAGGCTGACTTTGCATTCAGCCGGGCTCCTTCATAGAAGAACCAATTAACATAGGCTTGAATCAAAGCTAAGCTTCCGGAGATAAACCTGCAGGGCAGCAAGCACCTCAAATGGGGAAGGTAAATGAGAAGGAAGGTATCGCAGATTTCACAGCGATCACCCATGGCCCCGAAGGATTATCATAGCCAATCCAGAAACTCAGGGACAAAGTAGCTCACAACAATTCCTGCACCGGCTCTCAAAATGCCTTCTGTACTCTCAAACGCCATGGATTTCAGATCGAAAACACCAGCTTTTGCCCCTGCATGTATCATGGCATATTCGCCACTAACTTGATATGCTGCGATGGGCATGTCCTGCGCAAGCTCTTTCGCGTCTCTAATAATGTCCAAGTAACTGCTTGCGGGCTTCACCATGATGATGTCAGCGCCCTCGCTAATATCCCTCTGTATCGCTCGCCGAGCAAGTCCCCTACCTCCGGGAGGCAGCTGATAACACCTTCGATCACCAAAAGACGGGCATGAGCCTGCTGCATCGCGGAAAGGGCCATACAAGCATCCACTGAACTTCGCGCTGTAGGACATGAGGAGGACCCGATGAGCCATACCAGCCTCAATCAGCTTGAGTTTTATGGCGCGTACTCGTCCATCATTCATGTCCGATGGAGCAACGCAGTGAGCGCCAGCTGCAGCGTAGGCCAGAGCGACATCGGAGATTCGATCAACGGACTGCGCATTATCTAACGTGCCATCTTCACGAAGAATCCCACAGTGACCATGAGATGTATATTCGCAAAGGCATACATCAGTAACGATATAAAGCTGGGGGAAACGCGATCGAAGAAGGCGGATGGCCTGAACTACTGGCCCGTTCGGATCGTCCGCGGCAGTCCCTAGAGCATCCTTCGCGGACGGGTGCAATGGAACCCCAAAGAGGATTACAGATCGCAGTCCTTTGTGGACGAGAGGCCTCAAGAATGGCACTAGGCGGTTCAATCCTCGGCGGCATTGATTAGGGAGTGACGGAATTGGCGTCTCTTCATCCGGATTGTCCGTAATGAAGAGCGGATACATAAGCATTTCCTGTGGCTGGTTAGAATATAAGAATAAGCTCCTACATGACTACCGACCTTGGTAAGTTGCTTTTCGGCTTGCCATGATCTGCTTAAAGGATGGCTATAACCTGAGTGAAGTTGGCTGGAGATATCACCAGATATGCTGACACTGGTGGCGGCTGTACTGGTATAGGAGCGAGCAGTGGCCTGGGATCGGGCATGGGATATTTGGGAGCTTCGGTCGTCATGCACATCTCGAAAGGCGAGATCTGAGACAAGATTGGAGAAAGACATGGTTGAGTAAGAATCTCCGAGGTCTATTGCGATACTGTAATGTGACTTGTGATGATATATGTTGTAAGCCAAAGAAATCCACTATTGCAGATACTTCAGTTTCAATAGGCTGTGTGGAGTGCTTTGAGGTTTGGCCACTAAAGGCCCTTGTGACTTCTTAGTCAGTAGTATTGCATATACAGTGCCTTGCAATAAGTATTCGTACATCCGCTTTTTACCTACCCAACCATAATTTACTAATTATATAAACATCTATCTAACCAAGACAACTCAAAGATTTCTTTAGAATAGATTTAAAAATATTAAATTTAAGTATTGAAAAATATAATCAATTAAAATAAAAACAGATTTATTTTATTACTAATATTATACTTAATATAGAAAAAAGGAAAAAAAAAGAAAAAGAATATTTTTTTTATTTTTATTAATTTTGATTTTCTAATAAAACTTTATAAAAGTAAGGAATTCTATCAAGATTCACTTGCAGATTTTAATAAAATTTATTAGAATTAATTATCTAAAAATTAAAAAGTTATAAGATTGTAAATCAACAGGTTTTTACTAAGTTTCCGAAAATATATATATTTTTATATGTATATCCGGCTAAAAAGCAGAATCCTATTTTAACCTGTAGAATATGACGAAGTTCATGAATATGTAGTTGATTGTTGAAGACAAAAGACTGGAGGATCAGCCAAGCCGAAGTTCTTCTACTTGGGTAGTAAAAAAGGCGGCTACTAAACAGAACAGCAGAATATTAATATATGTGAGGGCTATCCCATAGACACAGTCCACCTAGCTAACCCTATTTAATACTTTTACTATATTTATTTTATTTGCCCTCTAGGCCGCTGTATAACAGATAAGCTGCTGATATATATTTATTTTTTTATTTTTTTTATATTTATTACTTTATATTATTAATACTGAATTAGTAGAAAATAAACTAATTTACTTAGCTATAATATAATATTAAATATTGTCTTTACTTTTATTTTTTTTAAACTTTTTATAACTATGCATATAAAAAACATATATTTTTATTACTTTTAAGAGTTTTTTATATATAAACTAATAGTAATAACAGTTAATCTTTAAAAATATAAGTTTAAATAATATAAATTTTTTAAATTTATTATTTTTAGTTAAACTTCTACTGCTGTAGCTGTTGAATTACTAAAAAAATACAAAATTTAAAATAAATCTTTATATATAAATAAATTATTACTAAAATTAAAAAGATTTTACTACTATAGCTATTAGCTGTATATGTTATCTGTATGGATAGTCGCCAAGGGCGAGAATTAAATAGATTATAAATAGTTGCTTAATTTCTTTATCTGCTATATATAATATATAAAATTCTTACTGGAGGTAGAAATATACTAAATAGTTACTAGTAGCAGAATCTAGGATTTATAGGTAATAAATTAATAAAATAATTTTAATAGTATTAAAATAGATTATAATTAATATAGATTTAGCTAGAAAAAGCTACTGGCTCTAGTTATTTTAGAAAAAGTTTATATAAGTATAAGAATATTATTTAAATATTATATTAATTTTTTTTAGTTTAGCTATTAGTTTTAAAGTAGTATACTATAAAAAGCTCACTAGTAATACTTGGTTATTATATTAAATATTTTTAAAATTTCAAAATAAACTATAATTTTTTATTTAAAAAAATAGATTACAATAAATAATAAAATTTTTAAATATATTAAATATATTAAAAGTATTAAAAATATAATATATTTCAAGTAATATTTTACTATGTTTATATTTTGTATTAATTAGGCTATAACAGTAATAAATAAAGTTTTGATACTATTTTATTAAATTTATAAATTATTAAAATAAATCATTAAATATACTAAAACTAAACTATATATAATTTATACTAGTTTTAATAAATAGTCTTATTTTATATAAACAGCTAGAATATTTTAGTATATATATGAAAAGAAAAAAAATACTTTTTATTAAAAACAGGAAGTAACTAAACTATGCTATTATATATAAAGCTTAGTATTTTTTTTATATAACTAATATAGTAATTTAATACTATATATAATTTATATAGCTGTAGTATTTTCATCTATTTATTATTTATTAATTTTATATTTAATACTATTAAAAAATATACTAACATATTATTATATAATCTATACATTTAAATATAAAATATATTAATTATTAAAGTGTATTATTAGTTTTATTATTAAAAAATAATTTTTTATTACTATATAATCTTTCTCTTTATAAAGGAAATCAGATACTTTTAATATTATATACTAAACTGTATAATTTTAGTCTATAAATTAAGATTTTATGAATACTAATATTTATAGTCTACTGCTAATATACAGCTAAACTAGTATATATTATATTATTATTTTTTTTAAACTATATATTATATTACTATTAAATATATTTTTTAAAAAATACAGCCAAGTTTATAATAAGTTTATTATTATATAAATTTATTTTAAATATTAACTAAATATTAATATGAAATATATTTATAGTAATAATATACTGAGATATTAGCTGCTTATATTCTACTATTAAAAATAAAATATCATTTAAAATCCTATACTATATTACTAGGTTAATTTTAATTTAATTACTAAAGTTAAAGAATAATATTTTACAAAGTTTTATATTCTTATTATAGCTAAGAATTAATTATTTTACTATTTTTAAAACTATATAGTTTTTATTATTAACTATATTTAAAATAGGCTTATATATAACTTTATTAGAAAAATCTTATATAAAATTTCATATAGTATATAACTGGATATTTTTACTAAAAGGTTCTTAGCTATTACTAGTAGTATTTAACTTTTAAAAAAATATATAATAAATTAAAAAGTTATATATAAAAAGATTATTCTATAAGCTACTCTAAATCTGTTTATGAATTTTATCATAACAAAATTTATAAAATTATTTATATATATAATATTCTTTTTAATAAAAAACTAATTTTATATTCACTATACTTTTTTAATATTAAAAGCTTTTTTAAATTAATCTTTTTAATAATTTAGTTTTTGAAAATATAAAGATTACTATAAATTTTAATTTGTTTGTTAAATATAAATTAAATAATATACTGCTGCTACTAGTAAATAAAAATAATACTATATATAATACAGCTGTAATATTATTTTTTACTATTAAAAATAATATTTTTAATTATAAATTAATAGTTATAAAACCTTTAGTTATTAATAATACTTTTTTAGTATTAGTAGTTTAAAAAATTATACTACAGCTGCTATAATATTTAACTTCTATTTATAAGCTGTTGTATATACTACTAAAATTACTATAATTATATATTATTAATATTAATAATAATCTAGATTTTTGCATTAATAATTTTTATAATTTAGTTATTAAAAATTAATTTATTTATTTTTTATTTTTTAATACTACAGCTATACATCCGGCTAAGAATCTATTTAAATATAAAAAGCTTTTTACTATAAAAGAATTAATACTATAAGATATGAGCTTTATTTTTCTTAGCTATATAAATACTATAGTTTATATTAAAACTTTAAAATAGTATAAAATAGTCTACTAAAAATATAGTAATAAATTACAATATCTTTTATATTATACTATATTAATATAAATCTAAACTTCTACTTTGTAAATAAGTATAGAGATTTAACTATAATAGTATATATAAAATATATTTTATTATTAAAGGCTTCTTCTAGTATACTAAAATAACTATTAAAGAAAAGAATCTATACTATAGTTATAAAAAGTATTAGTTTTAAAATTTTTATTATTTTTACAGCTATACTTAGCTGGGTACTATATAGTCTTAATATTATTAAAAATTTTTAATATTAAATTTTATAAACTAATATATTAAACTACTAAAAAAACCTTTAAAAAAGTATATATAGTATATTTATTAAATTACTTTATAGATTAAAGCAGATACTATATAAATAGTATAATATACTTTATAACTCTTTTACTATAAATAGTTTAAATATTTATATTTAAATTATTTTATATTTCTTAAGAAATATCTTTTTATACTTATCTATATTAATTTTATTTTTTTATTTATATTAGATATTTTTATAATTAATATTTTTAAAAATCTGCGGGGTAGTTTTATTAAATTTACTAATTATAATTTTTATATATACTGTTTTAAAAATTAATATTATATAAATAAATAATAGTATTTATTTTTTATAAAAATTGTATATTAAAGCCTATTTAAAGTATTATAGCCTATTTAACTATAAAAGCTTTTTTATATTTCTAACTATACAATTCTTTTATTTAAGTATACAGAAACAGTACAGCTAAATAATATTCAATTATATTTCATATATATTTTATTATTATATATATAATTAGTAAATTATTATTTTTATTGTAAATTTTATTTGAGTCTTATATTTGAGTAATAAATTTTATATAGTAATATTTTATAGATTTTCTTAACTATTACTTTTTCATTAATATAATAGCCTTAGTTTTAGTAGATATTATAATACTAACTGGGCCGGCTTTTATACTTATAATATTATATTAATTTTTAATTTTTTTTAAACTTATAAAGAAACTAGTTTTGTAAAGTTTAAAAAATAAACTGCTATTATACTATTCTCTACTAAAAATAAGTATATTATCTAAATTATTATAATTTAAAAACTTTTCTTAGTTTCAACTTTCTTTTACTAAGTTAAATATTTAATACTTTAAAGCTATACTAGTATTAATAACTTTATCTACTGTAATTTATACTAATAATTAATCTATTATTATTTTAGTTAAAATTTTTAAATTTTATATAAAAATGAATATATCTTCTTAAATGGTACTTCATATAGTATAAAATATATATTAAAAATATTAAATTTATTTATCTTAAAATAATAAAGTAAATAGCTAATAGATTTAAAGAGCTATTTGAATATATAGTATATATTCAATTTATTTAATAGTTTAATATAGTAGACTATATAATCTAATATCTTTACACTTACATATTTTTTATTTTTTTATTTTAAAATATAAGCTGTTTTATATCTTTTTTTTATATATAACTTGGTATATAATATCTTTATTTATAGGTAGTGTAAAAGATATTTGGGCTTATATAATCTTAGATCTTACAACTTTACCTATATAGGCTGTATAGCTAGATATATATAATAATACACATATTAGCTGTCACATATAAATTATATTATATTTAAAACCAGTTTCTATAAACTATAGCTGTAGAATTTTATTTTCTACTATTTCTATATAAATATTTGTATATAGTGTTTTTTATATATTAAATATAGCTAAGCTAGCTATTTTTAATTAGCTAAATATAACTACTACTAAAACTATTAAATATAAAAACGCTTTAAAAATTTTATACTCAAATTAATTACCAGCCTAGTAGAGTACTTAGTAAATTTAATAATTTATTTATATTAATACTGTACTATAAATTATTTTAACAGTTTATTTACTATAGTCTTTATATTTTACTTAGCTAAAACTAAAAAACTTTATTAATTATATAAATAGCCAGCCTAAATATAAAGTTTATTTAAAAATATAACAGTTTTAAAAGCCCAGCTTTTAAACTATAAGCTTTTTTTATTTTTATTTTTATTTTTATTTTTTTATTTTTTACATTTTCTAAATAAGCAGTAGTATTAAAAATATTTACTAAATAGTAGATAATATTAGTTTAGAATTTAACAGCTACTACTATAGTATTAGCAGCAGCTACTATAGTTTAAAAAACAGCTAGTAAAATATTCTAACTATTAATAGTAGTTTTAAACTATTAGATTATATTTTTAGTAAAAACAAATAGTAGAGGTGAAGATAATAAAATATTAGCTAATAACAAAATTAGTTAGCAGCTTTTTTAAAAATTTATAAAATATGAAAAACCTTTCTTATTATTATTACTATTATTATTAGCAGCTGCAGCTATAGTATTATTTTACTAATAGTAGAAATAAAAACTACAGCCTATATAAGCTATTAAATTAATTAATATTATATTTCTTAACTTATAGTAGAAAAATAGTAATATCTAAATAAATTAAAACAATGGTTTATATATAAACTATTTAAGAAGCTAAAAAATTAATATAATCTATTTATAGTTTATAATCTACTAAATAATAAAATAAAATATCTAGTTATTTTTAGCATCCATTAGTACTATTTTGAATCTAAATCTAAATAGACTTTTAGTTTAATAGATAGTTAAAAATAGATTAAGTATTTTATTTATACTAATAAATTATAAATTTATAAACTATTTATATTTAGTAGTAAATTTAGCTATTAGTTTAAAAACTATTTATTTTATTATATCATAGTTAGCAGCTAAGGCCCAGAGCTGTATAATAAAAAAATTAAAAAAATATTTTAAATTATTATAAACTATATTAGCAGTTTTTTTAATATAAATAGATTTAATTTAATTTAGTAGTTTTAGTAGTATATACAGTAATATGAGTATTACTGAAAAAATAGTATTATTTATATAAAAGATAAATTTATAAAGGCAGCTGCAGCTGTAAGCTATATTTATATATATTTCTATATTTAAACTATCAGCTATGTATTATATTTCTTAATAGTATAGTTTAGATTAGTTTAAAACTATATTTAAAAATATATATTATTTTATATAGTAGTAGTATTTAATTAGTTACTATTTCTATTACTAAACAGCACTAAACAGCTGTATAATATTAATCTAATATATAATAAGCAGTTTTTATTTATAGTATAATAAAATAATTTAGTTTCAAAATCTTAATAGCCTATAATATTAATCAATACTTATAAAAAGAAACTCTTTTTTAAAACAAAATGAACAGTAGTAGTAGAATGTAGAAAATATTAAATAGTAAAAATTTTAATATTTATAAAGTATCTACAGCTGACATCTGTTTATATTAGCTGGTTAATTTATATACAGCCGGTTACTTCTACTATAATGATATCTATAATAAATATATATTTCTAATTAAGATTATATATAACAGCCTGCACAGCAGCCTAAGCAAAGTAAAAATATAAGGCTTGTAGTATATATTATATTTATTACTATTGTCACAGTGCAGATCTGATGCACCTATTCTATCTATTCTATCTATTTAATCTATTTAATCTATTTTACTTTAATAATCTAACTGTTTTTTTTAACTGCTTTATATATAATCTGCAACCTCTTTAACTACCTGTCTGCTTTTAATCCTGTTTATAGCTTTTTAAACTATATCTTATTTATAAATCTAAAAATAGTCTAATCTAGTAGCTAAAAAATATATTAGAAAACCAGTTATAAAAAATTATTCTATTTATACTATTATTTCTACTATTTAGCTAAACTAAGACCAGATACCAGCCAGCTTTTTAATACTATATAGCTTTTATTTTTAAAAATAGTAGTTTTAATAAGATACTAGTAATCCTGTAATTTTTAGTAATATTAAATAATCTAAAAAAGTTTACTTAATATATTAGTAAATATCTAAAAAAATAGTACTATTATTATAACTAAATTTATATTTCTACTGTTAAAGCTAATTATAACTATACCAGCCTTTAATAAGTAATATATATTTAAAAAAATAATTTTATATATTAGATTAAATAGGCTTTAGAGTTAAACTACCAGCTTATTAAAACTACTATAAAATAAAAATTATTATTAAAAAAAAAAACTAAATCTAAACTAAATATATTAAAGCTATTTAGATTACTACTTCTATAATAAATACTTTAGTATAAATTTTAAAATTTATATTTATTATTAAAAATACTACAGCTGCTTTAGTAGAAATAATTATATTAATTATTTTTAAATCTTTTACCTCTGCTTTTTTTTTAAATATATATTTAATTTTAATAAATTTAAAGGTGTTTAAAAAGATCTTATCTACTTTACAGCCTAAATTAAAAATAAAATAACTATTAATCTTAATTATTTTTTTACTGTTAAATTTTAAATTATTTATATAATTAGCTGCCTTTTAGACCTTATATATATCTAAGTACTTTTTTATATTTAAAATAAAAGCTACCCTATTAACAACTATACTAATATTCTAAAAATCCTAAAATAAGTCTTTAAAAATCTAAATAATATTTATAATATATATAATAATCTATATTACCTTTACCAAAGCAGTAGAAAATTTACTATTTTTTTTATTAAATTTTAATATTTAGTTATAGAAGTTAAAATATCTAAAGCCGCTCTACTAACTATACTAAAATAAATAATTAATAAAAAACTAAAAGCTATACTATTATACTAAAATTTTTTAAACTTTAACAAATTCTATTTAAAATTTATTATCTTTTTTTAAAAACTAGAGAATAAAAAAATTTTAATAACTAATAAATACTAAAACTAATTCTAGAGACCCCCTATTAACCCAGTACTATATATTTAAAAAAACTTATTTAAACCCTAGAATAAAAATAACTTAAAAAAATTTATTATTTTTAAATATAATTTTATAAATCTGTTTACTATATACTATAAGTTTTTATACTAAAAGACTAACTGCTATAAATATTATAAATACTTCTACTATAAATTAAACTATTATTTTATTAAAAACTATTTTAAATCTAATATTAAAATACTATAAACAGTACCTATATATCCTCTATTTTTAAACTTTTATATCTATTTTTTTTTAAAATATTATTTACTTTTCTATTATTTTATAGAGTCTATTTTTAGTAATTAAATCTATTTATAAGTTTTATAAATTTTTTAATCTTATTTTTTTTACAGTCTAAATATTTATACTTATCTAACTTTAATAAACAGCTAAAAAAAATAAACTTATTTTAAGCTGCTGATAGGCTAATTCCCTAGTATAATTATATACTATTTTAAAAACTATACTTAAAAAAATTTCTATTAAAAAAAAATTTTAAAAAATTAATTTAATAGTTATTTCTATTATTTAAAATTTAGGAATATAAAAGTCCTAATCTATACTATAATTAATACTAGATATTTTATTTTAAAAGTAATAAATTAAAACTAGGCTGAAGCCTACCAGCTACTATTATACTTTTTAAAAATCTATAAAATAATTATAAAATTTAACAGCTAATAAAAAAAATTAGGCTGTATTATCTACTAAACCTAAATAACTTTAAAAATTTATAATTATATTAAAAAAAATATATTTTTTTTAATTATTTGTTTTATTTACTATTTAATTATTTTTAGTTTTTTATAGCTAAAGATTTATAACCTTTATATTAATTAATCTATATATATAGTTTAGTTTATTAGTTAGTACTGCTAAAATTATTATAATACTTTATTAAAACTTTAAAAAATTAGAGTACTATATAATATACTAGTAAAAGTCTATTCTAAAAATATTATATTTTTAAAAGTCCTAGTAAAAAAAAATATTTATCTAGTTTTATTAGTAGCCTATACTGCTTATATATACTATAATTATCTAATATTTATAGTAATAAATAAATTAAATTAATAAAATATTATAAACTATTAATAAGCTAAAAAAACTAATTTTACTTAAAAAATTTAAAGATTTTAAAAATTTTTTTTTTTAAAAAGGCTAAGAAGTTACCCCTATACTAAAAGTACAACTATATTATTATTTTAAAAAATAAAAAAAGCCTACTATTTAGTTTTTTATATAAAATATTTTAAAATAAATTATAAGCCTTAAAAAATAGTTTTTAAAAAATTTAAAAAAAGAATTTATTTATTTAAATTTATTACTAGTTGCCTTTCCAGTACTGTTTATAAAAAAGTCTAAAAAAATTTAAGATTTTATATTAACTACTGTACTTTAAATACTATTTTTATAAAAAATAAATATCTACTTCTACTTATAAAAAAATTCTAAATAATCTAAAAAAAATAAAATACTTTATAAAAATTAATATTATTAGTACCTTTAATAATATTAAAATTAAAAAAGGCTAGAAATATTTTACTGTATTCTAAATTTATTTAAAACTATATAAAATATTTATAATACTATTTAGACTTACTGGAGCCCCGGCTATATTTTAATAATATATTAATAATATTTTAAAAAATTATTTTAATATATTCTATACAGTCTATTTTAATAATATTACAATTTATAGTTGTATTTAAAAAAATACTTTAAATATATTTATAAAATACTATAAAAACTATATAAAGCTGGATTATATACTAAACTATTAAAATATAAGTTTACTATACTAAAAACTAAGTTTCTAAACCTAATTATAGGCTGTAATAGATTTTATATAAACTTTAAAAAAATTAAAACTATAGCTGAGTAGCCTATTTTAATCTATATAACTAATATATAAGTTTTTTTAAACTTTAGTAACTTCTACTGCTGGTTTATTTATAATTTTTTAAAACTAACCGCCCTGCTTATATATCTAATAAAAAAATATTTTATTTATTTAGATTTTAAAATATTAAAAAATATTTAATATATTTAAAAATACTTTTATTAAAGTACCAGTTTTATAACTGTTTAATTAAACCTGTAATATTATTTTAAAAACTAATATATTTAACTATATTTTAAAAAAAGTACTATTTTAATATAAAAATAATAAAATACTATATCTAGTTATATACTTTTTTAAAAAGTATATTCCTACTAAGTATAACTATAAAATTTATAATAAAAAATTATTTACTATTACTTATTACTTTAAAAAATAGTATTCTAAGCTAAAAAAATCCTATTACTAATATAGATTATTATTAACTATTATAATTTAAAATATTTTATATTTATAAAACTGCTAAACTGCTGATAAGTCTAATAGTTTAAATTTTTATTATATTTTAATTTTAAAATTATCTACAGATCTGGTAAATATAGTATTAAACCTAACAGTCTAATTAAAAAATTAAAAAAATTTTTTAAAAAAAAAATAAATATCTACTATACTAAAATTAAATAATTTTAAAATAAAAAAATATTAATTTTATTTATTTACTAATACTATCTTTAACCCCACCAGAAAGCAATAACAACAAAAAAAATAATTTTAAAAAAAATACTAAAAATATACTAAAAGTAAAATTAGCACCTATTTTATATATTTAAAAAAATATAATTTTTAAAAATAAATAAGACTTATAATTTTTACTAGAAATATAAAAACCTTTCTATACTGTATATAAAAAAGATAAATAGATTAAAAAAATTTTAAAAGCTTTAGCTACTAATAAAAACTGTTATTTAAATATATTATTAATATTATATAAAAAAAAAGCTTTTTATTTTATAAAAATTAATTATAAATATTAGATAATAAATAAATTAAGGCTAAGCTGATACAGCTGGCCTATAATAAATCTACTTTTAAATATTTTAAAAAAATTTATATTTATAAACTACTAGTTTAAAAATACTACTGGCCTAATATCTACTAATATATAAAATAATAAATAAAAAACTACTATATCTGCTAAAAAATAATTTTATTTAAAAAAGTAAAGTAAAAAATTTTAAAGCCTCTACTAGTATTTAAATAAGTATAGTAGAATATATTTATAAACTTTATTATATATTTATTTAAAAGCTAAAACTATAATACTATTCTAGTAATTATTAATTATTTAATAAAAATAAAATATTTAATATTATATAATTTTACTGCTAATACTACTGCTGTTATAACTATATATATTTAATATATATAAAAATTATATAGTCTACTTTAATCTATTTTTTTAAATAAAAAATTCTAGTTTATTTTTAAATTTTAAAAATATTTAATATAATAACTAGATATTATTAGTAAACTTTTTATAGTATACTATTTAAAAACTAATAGTTAAATAAAAAAAGTTAATATAATATTTAAATAGTATTTTTATATTTAGATAAATTATTTATAAGATAACTGGAGCTAGTAGCTTTTTTTAGCTAAATTTATACTAAATATAATCTATTTTAATATTATTAAAACTATTTTATTTTTTATAAACTATAGCTTTTATTTTTATATAAATTTTAAATCTATAGCAACTTTAAACAGCCCAGCTGTTAAAAATATAAACTAGTTTACTACTAAAATATAAACTATTATTAAATTTACTAAAGTAAAAATATCTACTGTCTAAGTCTAATATATAAAATAAGTAAATTAATAATATAAGCTAATAAAAAAATTTAAAAAAAATTAGAAAGTATTAGTTAAATATCTGCTATATTAAAATACTAAAACCCAGTAAAAAGCTTAATTAAAATATTTTAAAACTATATAAAATTAAAAAAATTATTAGTTTATATATCTACTAATTAGCTTTATTTTTTAGTATAAAAATATACTTTATATTTAATACTAGTTTACTTATATTTATTAGTAAAAAATCTATTTTAGGCCAGCACCAACCTCTGCCGCCTTATATAAAAATTAATAAATTAAAAAAATAAAAAGTTAAAAATATTTTTAATTTTATATAAAACTACAGAGAACACAGTTGCTTTTAACTAATATATATTATAAAATAAATTAAATATTTAAACTTAACTGCTGAACTAGCCTATTATTTTAAAAATATCTACTAAATAGTTAAAAACTTTTATTATTATTATTTTAATAAATTATAATTTATACCTTAATAAAACTTAGCTTTAAAAAGGGGGTATACTATTATAATACAGATTTAATATACTTATTTTATTTATTTTATTTATTTAATTTATTTAATTTATTTTATTTTAATAATTTAACTGTTTTTTTAACTGTTTTATATATAATCTATAATTTTTTTAACTGCTTATCTGCTTTTAATCCTGTTTATAGCTCTTTAAACTATATCTTGTCTATAAATCTAAAAATAGCCTAATCTAGTAACTAAAAAATATACTAAAAAACTAGTTATAAAGAATTGTCCTATCTATACTATTATTTCTACTACTCAGCTAGACCAAGACCAGACGCCAGCCAGCTCCTTGATACTAATAGTTTTTAAAGCTATATATTTATTAAATATATTCTTAAGCCAGTTAAAGCTAAATTTATTAGTAGTCCAGGTATTTTTACTAATACTTAAATAATATAATCTTAAATAAACTTTATACTATATTAATTAATAATTCTATACTATAAAAATAATCTGTAGTAGTAGTACTGTTTTTAAAACTAAAATTATAATAATTAAAGTTACTTATTTATAGTTTTTTAGCTGTATATATTTAGTATATAATTTTTATATTTCTAAGCTATAGATTATATAAACAGTTAAAGTAATTTTTATCTATAATTTAGTTTTATTTATATTTTATATATTTTTATTAAAAATACTATATTTTTGGACTGTATTACAAATAAGGTTAAACTATTTTTAAATAAAATAAAAATTTTTATATTTAGTATATTAATAATTATACTTTAATATAAATTTAGATATTAATTCCAGATAATATTTAATAAAGTAAATAATTTAATATTTTAATATAGTATTTTATTAATTTAGCTTTAACTTTGCTTAATATAGCAGCTGGGCAGAAAATTAAATATTATAAATTTTAAAAGGCAGTTTTTAGTAGACTATATTAAAAAGCTACTATTTTAATATATTTTTTTTTAATTACAGATAGTTTTCTATAATTAGTATCTTTTTTAGTATATAGTTTAATACTATTTAAATAATTTTTAAAAGTGCTTATTTTAATATTAAATACAGCAGTATAGGCGGCCTTTATAGTAAACTTTTTATTTTTAAAGATTTTAACAGTAAGATTTAAATATTTATCTGTATCGGCTATATTAATATATAAAGAAAAATACTAAAAAAATTATACGATATTTTAATATAGGGCGGTTTGGGTAAGTTCTTTAACTTTAAGTTACTAAGAGTACAAGATACAGTGCGGCGGCCGCCGGCTCGGTGTCGCACCAGCTCGGTATCCAATTACGTTACTAATTATAAAAATTTTATATTTAGTATTCTGCCTGTTGTGCCTGCTTTTTTTTCATTTTAATTATAGATTACTTAACTCCCTGGCTTTTACCCTAATTTACTAAGTTAATTATATAATCTATAAATTGTTTTTATTTTTACTAAATTAGTATACTGTTTTATATATCCTACCCTATATTATCTTTTTCTACTCTATACTATTTATTTCTTTTTTCTGTATTCTAAACTGTTTAATTCTTGCCTTATTTATATAATCCAATCTAGTTATCTATATATATTATTATTTTAATAATTTTATAATAATCTTAGTATCTGTATATCAGAACTAAAATATCAAATTATTTAATTTTATATATATTTAGAAAGTCCTCTATACCTATATTTTAATACAGATATACTTTAATAAGTATATTATATTTTATCTGTTATAAACCCTTCTGCCTTTTAAAAGTGTTAACTATATCTACAATCTTAGAATATTAATAAAAGTATTTTAGATAAAAATATTATCTAATTTTTTATCTAAACTAAATTAATTTCAATGTCACTTTTATATATTAAGTGGTTGACTAGTCCAGATGTCTGGAAAGTTCCTAACAGTTATATTAAATCTACTTAGCTGTTTGGCTGTATATATTTATATATTTTAATCTTAATATTCTACTTAATATTTTAAATTTTTATACCAGAATCTATTTCTATTTTTATATTAACTACACCAACCGCCCCTATACTATTTTAATTACTAAAGATATTTCAATCTTAGATATACTATTTATTAAAAACACTGGATCCAAAAATATTATACTAGTTAATTAATTAAAAATTATTATACTTGTACTTTTAAAAACTAATATTGCAACCCCTACTATACCTTTTATATTTTAATATATTTTAACATTAATTTTTCCTGCTGGTTTTTACTGTTAACATATCTATTTTTTTCTGCCTTTTATTTTTTACTACTATGTTCTAAACTGCCTAGACTAATCTATATTACTTTACTGTCTGGTGTTTTTTCTATATTTAATAAATTTCTACTGTTAATATTCGATTTAAAGTAAACAATATTTACTCTGTTATTTAAATATGTTTTATTTAAATATTTTTAATTTTTTACTTTTTTATTAGAGTATATATTAGCAAGTTATTTTAACAAATTGCTGAAGTATATTTTATCTACCTATATTTCTTTACCTGTTTATATTTTTTAAAATACTGTATTTTTAAAAATATAAAATTAAAATATAGTAATATATCTAATATAATACTAGAGTCCGGCGGTAGATCTACTGGTACTGGTGGTGTTAGTAGTACTTCTAGTAGTATAATTAAAAAATCTAATATTAAAGATGTTAATTATATAAAAACTACTATAGGTAATATTCTTAAACACCTTAGAACTATAGATAATTATATAAATAAACTTACTAATAAAAGATACAGTTGTTTAAAATATAGATTTTAAAAATATTTACTTTATCTACTCTATAATAAAAATAATAATAATAATCCTGCTAAAATAATATATATTAAAATTTTTAAATCTAAAGATATTGGTTTCTTCTACCCTAATATATCCAGTAATAATACTATAAAGTAAATTAGTTATAATATATATTATACAATACTATAGAGAGAATGCAGTAAAATTAAACCTTTAAACCTATATATATAAAATTTTATTAAAAATATACTACTGATTTTAATAAGTACAAAAAATACCTGATAGCCGATACTAATCTTAAACTTAAAAAGCTTACTAAATTATTAAAATATTTTAAAATTTAGCCTATATATTATAATATTAAAATTTAGTACTTTATTTTATACTATAAATAATATCCAAACTGGTAAATATATTAGTTAATTTGTCTAAAAGATAATCTATTATACTTATACCACCTATATAGATAATTTATTTAATTAGTTAATCTATATATAGAATTGCCTTAATTTATATTTTTATATCCAACTTAGATGTTTTATATAAAATATAATTATCTGCAAATTCTTAAAACAGCTTAATAAATAGTAGTATAACTGGAAAGTCCTTGTCCAGATTATTGAAAGTAAAAATAATAAGTATAGTAACATCTTCTATAGATTTAACTTCTGCAATTTCTATAATTATAATTCCTAAGAATACAATTAGAATTCCTAGAACTATTAGAATTGTACTAATAGATGTGATTTTAGAAATAACCACAGCAGCTATAAAGGCAATTAGAAACCCTAAAATTATTAAAATTAGTTAAATTTAAACTGCTAGATAAATTAGAACTAAAAACTATAGCAATTTTAACTATAGTAAAATAATTAATTAAATACTTAGTCCTAGTTCTAAACTAATAATATCTGTACCGGTTCGACCCCTATACAACCATCTATAGTAAATTTATCTTAAAATAATTATTATCTATAGAATTAGAATAATTAAAAATAAAATTAAAAATAGAAACACCAATACTAATTTTAGAATATAATATTTTAGTTGTTCCAAAAGAGTAGTTCCTAGAATTAGTATATATATATATATATATTACTGCTACAGATTTTTTAATCCCTGTTAAAAAAATATATTATTAATATAATAAGTGTTTTCTTTAAAAGACTTAATATTCTAATAATATTTATAATTAAGTATCTAAACCTGACTGTCTGTATAACAACTATACTAATTATACTAGTCCTAATATTAAAAAATATAACTACAACTAAGTTAAAAAAAAGAAATATACTATAAAAACTATAATAATATTAATAATGAATATGCTAATATATACCTTGCTAAGGATAATAATACTATATCCACCACTATATAAACTGTCTTTTCTTTTTAAAATATTTAATCTTCTGTTTAAATTGTCTAAAATAAACTGTTTATTTTATACTATAATTACAATATATTATTTATATTTGAAAATAGGCTATATAAGTATCTTAAGTCTTGTAATAAAACCCTGCTAAATACTATATCTACAAAGTAGATTGCTTCTGTTAATTTTGCTGATAATATTATTGAGTCTATCCATTTTTAAAATATTAAAGCTATATTAGATCTTAATAAACTCCTGCTTTATATATAGTATTCCGCAACTGCTATAGTAGGCCTTAATACTATTAAAAACTATATATCTATTTACATTAATACTAGCTGTAGAACCACCCTTATAAATACTAATCTTAGTTAATTTTTTAAAACTAAAATATATTCTGCTAAGGTACTTTTTTAGATTTCCAGTATTAAATCTAAATATAACTCTACTGTATATACTATATTTAATATATATATATTTTACTAATTATAAAAAAAGAATTAGTTAGTCTATTTATATAGTTAACTATTATATACTATAATTACTATTAAGGTATATCTTATTAAGAATATACAACTAAATTTATTAATTAAATCCAATACTTTTAACTGTAAAAATATTATTTTGAATATTAAAAAATAAATTACTATAATTTATAGATATTAAAATTTTATTTTTTTTATAAAAATATAAGTAAAGCCTAATTATATTAATACTTTTATCTATATAATATAGTTAGTTATTATTTTTTTATATTTTTATATCTATATACTTGTTAAGATCTGTATTGATTTTACTAATAGTAATTATATATTTCTGCCTAAGAGCAACACCAGTATATTAATATATATATATCTAGTAGATATATTATTTTTATTAAAATAGTTAATAAGATTTTATCTGTAACTATTAGTTGCTGTACTTATATTAGTATTTTTACTAATAATAATTTTGTTACTGTATACTATATTAAGAATTATATTACTAAGTTAAGTTGTTTAGTTGCCTATACTAAATATCTACTATACTTTAAAAAAATATTATATCTAGTAGATTTAACTATTACTATATTTTTAAAGTGCTGGTATAAACTATTAACCTGTTTAGTAAAAACTTATTTACTATATATATTTTTTAAAATAATACTATTATATAAATATTTATTTCAGCTGATCTAAGTTAACTTATCTACTGCTTTAAGTACTGAAATTACTAAGCTTATAAATAGTATAGCTATCTATAGTAAATCTAATACTATTTATTACTTCAAAAATATTTTAATATTTTATAATATCTAGATATTTTCAGATAGTTTAAATATTGGTATTACTAATATTCCCAAAGACTAATAAATATAAATACTACTAAAAAATAATAAAAAAAAGAATTTTTAAAGCCTATATTTATTATATTTTATAGTATAATTAAAAAGTAATTAATACTATATTTAATTTTTTATATACTACTAGAAAAATATTATATATAAAAATATATATGCTGTTTTTATATCTAGTTTTTATTATATAGTATATTGTTAATAGCTAATTTAAAGGGTATACTGTTGTTTATTTATATAGTATTAACTAAAAAAGTAATTATTTTATTTCTATATAAATTCTTTTTTAAAATACTATATAGTTAAAAGTATATTACTGTTTTAGATATAATATACTGTTTTTACTAGTAGCTACTAGCTAAAAAGTACTATAATTAACTATCTGTTATTATATATAAATAAAAGATTTTTTATATATGTATTATAGGATTTATTAATTTAGTTTTATATGTATAAAGGCAGATAGACCTTAACCTGGCCAAATTTTATAAGTTCTATTATATATATATTAATAATATTATTATTATATCTAATAATTTTAATAAGTATATTAAATATCTTAACCTTATTTTTAGTTGCTTGGAATAACTAAATCTTAAGCTTAAACTGTTTAAGATACTTATTGGCTTTCTGTTTATTATACTTTTAGAATAAAGAATAAATACCCTTAGTTTTAGTATATTTAAAAATAAGTTGTAGATAATTTGTAATCTTTAATTTTCTACTAATCTTACTAAGCTTAATTATTTTGTAGAATTAACTGGCTGGTTTTATTACTATATTTTTTACTATTTTTAAAAGGTGTTATATTTATAAAACTAAAAAATACTATTACTAAAAAACTATCTGGGTAGTTGTTAAGACTATACTATCTATACTCTATTTATATCTACTAAAAAAATATTATATATTTAATATATTAAGATATAAATTTACCAATCTAAAGAAATTGGTATACTATAATTTAAAATATTAAATATATATTAACCTTAACACTTGTTAAAATAGTTATACTATTATAATATACTATATCAGCAAAGATAGTTCTAAATATACTAACTTGAGCAAGCCGCCTGTCTATACACATATACAGCCTATTTTATTCCTGTTGTATACTTTAACTTCTGCTAAGTGTAATTATTAGTCTACTAAGCTAGAAGTATTATACTTTATATGGGTGCTGTAAAAACTATATCATTTTGTATAAGCTGCTATACACCCTGTTGTTGTCTATACTAACTATTTAAGTACTGTCACCATCTCTAAATAGACTATATTTAATACTGTTGTAGTTAATAATAAGAATATAAAGATGTGTAGATTCTGCCTATTTTAAAGAAACTATCTACATGTGCGGCCAGAAGGCGGTAAGGTGCTACTGCAGAGGCAGGGTCTCTATTACATCCCCCAGCTTACTACTACTTTTAAAATTATATATCTAAAACAATTTATATATATTAAAATTACTGTATTAGAAAATATAAGTAAGCTTATAGTATAGAGGTACTGAAGTAGTTATAGAAAATAGTACTACTATATACTAAATATTTATAAAAAATATAGTCTTCTAGTATATAAAATAGTATACTATATAAAATACTCTAAAATCTGTTAAATACTTTATCTAAGTATTTATTTAAATATTTTCAATTTTTAAGCTAAAAGAGGCTTTATTAAGCTGTTAGTAAATTTTTTTTAATATTAATATACTTACATATTACCTTTTTTTAATAGATATCTTATAAAAAATAGATATATATTAATTTAATATAGTAAATAAAAAATTAAAGGCTGCTAAATAAAATTTATTATATTATTAAAATCTATATATATTACTATATATTTATTTATAGGTAGTCTAAGTTTTATTATAAACTTATATAAAAAACAGCCTTTTAATATATTTTATTAAATATAATATATTTAGTAAATATAACATATTTAGTAAATATAAAAAAAGTACTATAATAGTCTACTTTTACATAGTTTAAGATATTAGAGATTTTATATATATAATAATATATACTTTAGTAGACTTTTTATTATTATTATTAATATAAAATATATTAATATAAATTTTAAATTGCTTATTATTATTACAGCTATATATAATATTAAATATAGATTTTTTAAAAAAATATAAAATATATTTAATTATAATTTTATTAATTATCTGCAGTACTGTAAATTATTATTATAAATAATATACTATATATTTAGTATTAATTTATATATATATTATTAGCTAGTTTAGTTTATTTAAAAATCTTTTATATTAGTTTATATTACTGTTATCAATATTTTTATACATAAAATTATAGTATTTAAAGTTTATAAAAGTCTTATTTATATAATAGTCTACTATACTATAGTTTATAAGCAGTTTTTGAACATAGGTCCTTTAATTAATTATTACTATTTATATTTTATAGTTTATTTTATAAAAAAAAATAGAAATTGTATTAGTTTACTAAGTTACTTAATATCTATTAACTTTTTAAATTTTTATAAAACTTTTTTAATTTTTATATTATTAAATACAGCTAGAAGAAAATTATTTATATATAAAAATAATATTATTTTACTATATATATAGATATAGATATTTTACTATAATAGTTTAAAATTGTAGTTTATATAATAGACAATTAATTATCTTATTTTAAAAAATACTATTTAATATAGTTTATATAGTACTTTTACTAAATACTAGATTTTACTAGATATCTTATAAAGACCAGTAGACTAATATATATATATATATATTTTTTTATAATTTAATATTAAAATATATTATAATAATATTATATTAAATATAGTAAAGTAAAAGTAATATAATAACTGTAATAATAAGCTTAATAATTATTTTATTTAAAATAAAAATAAAATTATTATTAAAATTAATTCTAAACTACTAGTTATTACTGTATATAATTTAATATACTTTAAAATACTATATTTATTTATTATTATCTATTTTAACTGTATATATCTACTTATTTAAAAATATATTAATATAAAGATTTATTAATAAGTTTTAAAGTACTTTTTTTCTTTTAGTTATTTTATTTTATAGGTTTTGTCTTTTACTAATTCAGCTATTAAAGAAACACCTGTATAGTTTTAAAAATATTAAAATAAAAATATTATTAATATAATATATAAATTAATATAACTAGATATATACAACTAAAAAATATTTTTAAATTTAAACTATTTATATAAAATATTTTTTTTAGTATAGTTTAATATTTCAAAGGGCTTACTGCTGTATTTTTTTAGTTTTTTTTTTATTTTCAGTAATTTATTATTTTTTATTCAATCTTAACTAGTATCAATATTAAAGTTAATTTATAAATTAAAATTAGATATTATTATAAAGTATAGTACTTTAAATACAACCTCTACAACAGTCCTCTACAGTTTATAAAATATTTTAAATATTTTATTTAAATACAGCTTTAGTAATATATTAGTATTATATAATTTTATATTATTTATAGTTTACATATACAGAACCTTTATTTACAGCTTACCTAGGTATTTATTTTTAAAACTTTTTATAAATTATAAAAATTTTATTTAATATATAATTATTTGAAGATCTGCTAAACTTACAGCTAATATTATTATATAAATTATATCATTTATATCTTTTTTCTACGGCAGCATACTAGTTAAATAATTTTTTATATTATAATCTAAATTAAGTTTAGTAGACAGCTGAAATATATTTATATAAATTAAATATATTAAACTATATTTTATTTACTAATCTATAGATTTAAGTATAGCCTTATATATATTTGTTATAGTAATAAAAACAGATTATAAAATATTACTATAAATAGATTTTATTTTAGTATTAAGTATTATTAACTATATAGTATTACTAATAATTATTAAATTTATTAAAATTTTTTATATTTTAATATTATTTAATAATATTGGTGCAGGCTGTATTTCAGAACTGTATAGTATATAATAAAAGTAGAAAAGATTTTTATTTGAAATATTAAACTATTTTTTTTATTTAAAAAAAGTTATTTTAATATTTTTTATTATTCATAATATTTGCGGGTGTACTTTTTATATTTAAATAATATTTTTTATATTTTTTTATAATATTATATATAATATAGTATACTTTACTAAAGTACTAAAATATTAAAGTAAAAATAATTATATAAATTTAATTATATATAAATATTTTATCATTATTAGATTATATAAAATACTGCTGTATCTGTTTTTTTTTATAAATATTATTTGATTACTATAAAATAAAACTAGATATATAGAAGTTTTTTAGTCATTTAAAAAATTTAGGCTAATAGGTGGGCAAACAGTTTTGGTATTTTTTATACTATTATTATAATTATTACTATATATATAATTTTTTATAAATTTAATATTTTCTAAGTATATAACTTTTCTTATATTTTTTTATATATATATAATATATAGCTGTTTTTATTTTTATAAAGAATAAAATAACTAATATAAGTATACAGTATAAGTTTATAGACTTTAATACAGTAAAGATTATTTAAATTAATTAAAATATAAATTTAATAACTAAATATATAAGGGTATTCTACTAGTATACTGTTAGGCTTTAGATTAAAAAACTTATACTACTTTAAAATTAGTAGTAGTATTTAATATAGCTGGACTAAATAATTAATAATATAAACTACTATATAAACTATTTTAAATTAAAAATATTTCAATAAGCTAATATTTATTAGTATAGTTTTAGCTATTGATATAATATACTATTTATATTACTTTAAATATATATTTTAGTAGTAATAATAAAAAGCTAATATTAAATATATAATATTTTTAGACTTATACTAAATATAGAACTTTATAAACTTTTATTTATTATTAAAATACTATTTTATAATATGTTAGCTGATAAGTATTTTATATTATATATTAAAAGAATAGATATATTATTAATTTTATTTTTAAAACTTTTTATAAAATAGATCTTAATACAGCCGGTAGATAGATTAATAAAAACTAAGCATTACTTTTTATTTTTAAAATCTAGTAGTTTAATATACTATATATTATAATTTTAAATATTATAAAAATTTTAATTTTTATTTATTAGCTTATATAATATTTTTCTGTATACTTTTTTAGTATTATATACTTTATAATAAAAGTTTAGAGTTTTGGCTATTTTATTATCTATTTTTTTAAAAATAGATACAAATTTTAGTTTACTAATATATTTAAAATATTAGTATAGAAAATATAGATTTGCAGCTGTAAATTAAAAATATTTAAATAATTTATTTTTATTATGAGTTTTAATTATTAGAATAGGACTATTACTAGTATAGCCTATAATAATACTAGTCTTTTAATTTTTAATCTTATTTATTAATATACTATATTTTATATTATAATTCTAGTATATTTTTTATATAAAAAAACTTATATAGTATATCTAGACTGTATTTTATATTTGTAATAATTTCTATAGCTTTACTGTAATTAAAATTAAAATATAATTTAACTTTACTACAGCTAAATATTTTACTATATCTGTTTAAAGTATTTAAATATATATACTTATCTTTTTAATATTTATTACTATACTAATAAAAGTATTAATATAGTATAGTTGGCTATATTTATAAAATTATTATTTATTATTAAAGGTTTATAGTACTACAGCTTTAACTATAAATACTATATTAGTATATAAATATTTAAATAAAAATAGTAATATATATTTAGATTATAGCTACTCCTGCTGTAGAAATTATATTTTTTATTTTTCTATATAAAAAACCTATTATATTTATGTAAAAATATTATTTAACTGCTTTTTTATAGATCTTTTAGCCGGCTAGTTTATATTATTTTTTAAACTATTCTTTTTACTAGAACCAGAATTTATATATAAATTTTTTGTATTAGTATTTTTATTTTTATTTTTAAATATTTTAATTGCGGTATTAATAAGCCCGGTATTATATTTATATTTTTTTATTATATTTTTAGAATATATAAGTAAATTAAACACCTTACTATTATTAAACTTATTATTATTATTTAAACTAATTTTATTTTTATATATTATTATTTATGATAGAACTTTATTCTAAAAATAATATAAAAATAAAAGTACTACTGTATAGGGGTCTATTTACTTTAAAATATATATAAATCTAAATATTTATATTTAAATATATTAATATAGTATAAAGACTTTAAAAATTACTGTAGATATAATATAATAAAGCTGATAATAACATATTATTTTCTAAATATACTATATTTATAAATAATTTAATAAATATATAAATCTTGCTTATATACTTAAAATCTGTAGATTAATTTGAATATTTATTAAAAAGATGTTTAAATAGTAAATTTATAAGCTAGTTTTTTACAAAAAGCAACTATTACTTCCAGATATGAAAATATAGTAATAAAGGTATTAATTAAAATAGATTTATATTAAAAAGTTTTTAGCCGTATAAAAATATAGACTTATATATATATTATAAAACTATATATATTTTTTTTTTAGGAAATAAATAAAAACTATAAAAAGTATATTAGGCAACTTTGCTGCAAGTTTTTTATTTCTTTACTTATATTATATAATTTCTACTATATTATTTATATTATTTAATATATTTAAAATATTAAAAGTATACATAATATTCTTTATTATATTTAATATATCTACAGTATTAGTTTTTTCAGCAGATATTTTAGCTAATATTTAAAATATTACCGCGGGCACTAATTAATTTTCTATATTAAATTCTTATTTTTAAATATAGTAAGGCTCTGGAAATAAGACTACTTATATAAAACAGTTGTATATATATAGATATAAAAAAAATAATAAAATAATACTATTTTTAATAAAAACAGGTCCGAGCAAGCAGCCGGGCTTATAACCTAATAAAAGTATAAAAATATATAGATTCTGCCTATCTTAGAGAAACTTTCTATATACACGGCCAGAAGGCGGTGAGGTGCCACCGCGGAGGCAGGGCCTCCGTCAGTTAAATATTTAAATCTATGTCTTACTTGTGTGTTGCAGTATATACAGCAATATAAATTGCTTATGTTTTACTGCTCTGGAATTTTAAATACTGTTGCAGATATATTATCTAGGCTACTGCACCCTAAAGGAGTTCCGTATACTGTTTCCAATATACATAATCTTAAAGATACTTTTATTAATATATTTATATTTTTTGTATAATTATTCTTCACAACTCCGCGTCTAAAAGTACCTGTGTTTGTTAAATTCTCTGTATTCTACATTGTCTATATATTAGAACTTAATAAATTCTTTATATATTGTATTTGGAATAGGTATATATCTAATACCTGTACATTTAAAATTATTACTATTCTGCAGTCTAATTCTAATACTGTATTACTGTATTTTATAAATAATAGTTTTTTATTTATAATAAAGTATATTACTTATAAATTTAATAGATTAACACCCGATATCTCTAAAGATAATTTTAAAAATAATAATATTATTTTTAAAAAGCCCTGGCTATATCTTCTGCATTTAATTATATCTAAAGTTTTTTATACTGTTTATAATAAATGCAACTACTAAGGTTTTACTAAGTATATAGGTAAACTAAATAGTCTTATTATCTACCAGGCCTGTAAGCTTTTGAATAATTATATTTTCTAATATTTTATATATTTAAATAACTATATTTATAAGTATTAACCCTATAGTTAGCTATAACTAATCTTTATATCTATATTGCTGTTTTAGACTATTATAATAAATCTTATTATTACTTTACCAATATTTTTGTTTTTTATATATAATTAATTACTTATTATTATTAATAAATTTACTAAGCAACTTAGTTTTTTGTCTGGAAAGTTAATATAGTTATTCTAACAGTAGAAAGTTGTTCTTATTAACTATATATAATTTTATAATTAAGATATACTGTTTTACTTTATATCTAACAGAGATTTTTACTTTATATTAGAATTTTAAAAAGGACTATTTATATATATAAAGTATTGCTAGTTCTATTCTACTACTGCTTATCCGCAAACTAATAGTTAATTAGAATATATAATTTAAACTATTAAAATAATATTTTATTATAAAACTATTTAAGGTATTTAAAACTAGACTTTTATACTTTTTAGTATTATTACTATAATTAATTCTTTCTCTTCTGCAACTACCGGTTAATTGCCTTACCATCTTATATACAGTATATCTTTAAAGCACCCCTGGTTTCTTATCAAAAGTATACTATACTAAGCTAAGTATCCCAATATTCCCTATATTAATCCAGTTGTTTTAAAAAATATTATTTTAAAGACTCTAATACTGTTTTAAAAAATATTGTATCTAAGGATAATAATATATTGCTTTTAAATACTATTAAAATTGTTATTCTGTATAAGATAATTCTAAAGCTTTTTTTTCTGTATATTAAAAGACGCCTATACTTATTTTGCCAAAGATATTTAAAATTTTATATTTTAATTTAATACTAAAGAAGTATTAAAGATATATGTATTTATATGAAAAGGATATATAATACTAACTATAAATCTATATACTTTATTTCTAGTAATAATATAAATTTATAATTTTATAAGAGATACACCTTGCCTACTATAACTGGCTAAACTAAAAAAAATTTGTTGCAGCAGTATATTAGCCCTTTTCTAGTTATTAAAGTTATTGGTTGCTATATATATTATTTTTATTTACTTAACTTATAGTATATTTACTCTGTTATATTTATAGCACAGCTTAAATCTGCTCCTATTGGTGAAGACCTATATAATTATGCCTTTACTAAACCACCTTATATTATTAATAAATATTTTTTTAATAATAATTATTAGGAAGTGTCTAAGATTCTTAATAAGTATACTATTTACTGTGGTTAATATTATACCCCAGTTATTTAATATCTTATCTATTAGGTTGGATATAGTTTTAAAAATAATATATAGATCTGTACTACCAATATCACTGCAGACGATTTGATTAAAAAGTTTAAAAATTATTATATATAAAAACTTTTTATTCTTATTAATTTATCTGCTTATTCCTGTATTTAATATAGTAAATATTTTTATTTGTGCTTTTCTGCTTTTATATATTTGTGCCCTTTAAGCACCTTATTTTTGTAAACTTATATTTTTATATTATTATATTTTTCTATACCCGGTGTTTTGTGCTTTACATCCTATACCAAAGCGTTTATCTATATATTCCAGATTATAATATTTCTATTTATCAACTATATTAATTTATTTATATATATAACTTCTAAAAATGTTAGTCCTAAAGACCGGCATCTGTAGTATATATTATATATAATAATATTCTGCTGTTTTGTCTAGAGACCGCCTTTATTACCGCCTTTGGCGGTAGAACTTTAGTTAGCCGAAGTTCTGATTCTTTGTTCTTAGCAACAATCGACTCATTTATGAGAATTGATATATTCTACATAATAATTAATTTACAATAATAGGTTGTATTAAAATAACCAGAATTGTTTCTAGTAAATGTTATAGCAGCTCTATTATAATTAATAATATTTTTATATTTAGTACTAGAGTTAACAGCCTTAATACAGCACACAGTTGGGCCAGATGTAAAATATAAATAATAGTAATAATTATCAGCCCTAGAACCAGAATAATTAGAATTGTAGATTTTAAAATTAATAGAACTAAAATTAGTAGTAAAAAAACCAGAGTTAATCTTATCTGTATAATTATTATTAAAATAACTGTATATACAATTGTTTAAATAATTATTCAAATAATTAACAGGTATATATTACTATAACAAATTCTATATTATCTAAAAATATTAATAACCCTCTGTATAAAACTAATCTTTTTTCGAAATTTAATAATCTCTATTTTCAAAAGTAAGACTAGTTGTATTAAAATTAAGATATATACTATAAATCTTAAAAACTGTATAATAATATATCTAAAAATAACTATAATAAATTTAATAATAATCTGTATACCTATAAGAATGTGTATATTGCCAGTGTTAATAATAATACAGATAAGAATATATCTAAGTAAAACCCTAGTTTATATACTGTTTAAAATAAATATACTGTTATTTCTTACTACAATTACTATATATTTCTTTTTTCTAAAAACCAGCTTTATAAGTATTTTATTACCTGCAATGCTGTTTCTACCTCTGTTATACCTATTAAATTAAGTATTATTAATAATAATAATAATTCTATTATTACTTTTGATTAATATAAAGAAAATAATATATTCCAGCAGATAAACTACTCTATATATAGACTTCTATACCGGTTAAATTTAGCCTTAGTATTATAAGCTAATATATTTCTATATACTTTAATACTGGATACTTATTAATAATTAGTAATACCAATATTATTTACACTATTTTAAATATTAAAATATATAAAATATCTATACTACTCTGTATTAAAGAAATTGGATTCTACTATAACTTATCTAAATATACTGTTTTTGAAATTTATATTTCTGGGTTTTAAAATAGTACTTAATATTACTAATATATTTTTTTACTATTAAAATTTATCTTGTTAAAGACTTTTATCCGGGAATCCTAATTAGTACTAATATAATTAAATATAAAGATATTATTTTAGATTATAAAAATAAACTAGTATAATCTGCTTCTGTAATATTTTTACCTTTTTAATTAAAATATTTATTTATTTTAACTAAATTAAGACCCCTGTTTATATAGTTAAGCAAATTGTTGTTCTGCCCTACTTAAAAATATATATATTAATTAAAATAAAACTTATTTTAGCTGATATTAACTATATTTTGCAGTCTACAGACTATACAGGTGTTTTACTGTATACTTAGTTAATATATTTCTTTTATTTATTAAAGCTATTAATAATTTATCTAAGCCTATTACTATTGGCTGCAGATCCTGTTTTAGTATATTAATAAGTAATAAGTATATTATTATATATACTACTAATAAAAGTATTATTAAATTTATATATTCTAATCTAAACTTTTTTTATCTGTTGCTTCTGGCTATAGATAATATGTTACCAAATTACTTATTTATTTGGATATTCTAGCAGATAGTTTATTTATTATTTTTAATAGACTATTTTCTGCTGTTTTTAATATTTAGTTTAATATTTTTATACTTTATATATTCATTAATTTAGAGTACTTTTTACTTTTAAAAGTCGACCAAAGTAATTTTAAGCCTCTACTTATACTTTTAAATAGTATAACTATTTATAAAAGTAGCTATAAGTAAAAACTTGCAGATTTTACTATATTATTTAATATTTAGACTTATTTTAATAGATTAAATATTGGCACTGCTAATATTTTTAAAAACTAGTAACTTTATATTTTAATAAAAAATAAATAGTAATCTTATATAGGCAAGCCTTATATATATTACCTTTTTAAAAAAATTAAAATATTATTAATAAAATATTTAACCTTTTATATAAAGTAGAAAAGATGTTATTTGCTACATTATATATATTAACTATATATTTTATATTTATTATATAAAAATTAGTTAACAGAGTTTTTAAAGGCTGTGCTGTTGTTAATTTATATACTGCTAATAAAAAAACTAAGCTAGACCTATATTTTTTATACTAAAATTGTTTTACAGTAGTTACCCACCGCGGCTAGAATTCTTTTATATTATAATTATAAAATTTATTAATTCTGTTTTATATATATAATATTAGATAAACCTAGTATTAAAACTATTTTACAAATTCTATTATATATATATTAATAATTTTACTATTAGTTTTAAAATATATAAAAAGTACTATAAATACTTATCTGCTGTCTTTGCTGTACTTAAAAATATAAATCTAAAATTAGAACTACTTAAAATATATATTAGTTTTTTTTTTAGTTATTTTTTTAGTTAAAAAGTTAATACTTCTGGTCTTACTATACCTAAAAACAAAATTAAGACTATTTAAAATCTTAAGTTTTCTAAAATCTTATTAAACTTTAAATACTATTTTGGCCTTACTGGATAGCTTTGCTATTATGTTAAGTACTATATATTTAAAGCTGTTTTTTTTTAAAAAATATAAAATACTACTTTTTTATGTATTTTAATCTGCTGAAGAATTAGATATTTTTTAGTACTATACTGTAAAAATATTAATTGCAAATTCTACACCAAAAAGAATTTATATATTTTAAACTCTATAGTATATTTTTATAAGTTTAAAAATACTTATATATTTTAATTATATTAAATAGTTGTATATTAATCTTAATGCCTGCTGTACTTGTATAGGTATTATAGTATACTATACTATTTTTATATATAAATATAAAGATTTTATAAAGCTGCCCCTAAAAATATTTATTTATTTAGTTTTATTTTTTAGCTGTTTATTAATATCAGTAAAAAAAATTACTAGCCAACTAAATTTAAAGTATTATACCTTATTTAGATCTTTTATAAACTCTGTTATATAGTATAAACTGCAAATCTTTTTATTATTTTTTATACTAATTATTTAAGTACTGTTGCTTTGTTAAAATAGATATTTTTTAATACTATTACTTTTAAGTATTTAAATTTATATTTAGCTTATATAAGTTAGTATATATAGTAATATAATATAAATATATACTACTGTTCCGGTATTACTAATACTATAGCCAATACTTTATCTTATTTTTTTAAAAAGATATTTTATATACTGCTTTAAAAAAGTATAACTTAGAAGATACTCTGGTTAATATTTATATAGCTGAAACTCTTACTGCATTTTCTTCTACTTATTCTATTAATATATTTACTATATATTTTATTAACTTTAATAAATTATTTAAATAATATATCTGTAATAGTTATATATTTGATAAATATACATCTAAGATTATTACTATTTTTAAAAAAGATTCTAAAGCTAATATACTATATATTTTTAAAAATAGTTTACTTTTTATACTTAAATATATTTTTAATAATACTATTATAGGTTAAATTACTGTTTATAAATATAAATATAATAATAATTATATTAAAAATAATAAATTTATAATTTTTAAAAAATCTTAGGTATACTTACCTTATTTACTTGCTTCTAAATTCTTCTATATAATTTATAATAATTAATGCTATTAAGGCTATAATAAATATATTCCAGAACTTAGTAGTCTTATTTTATATAAAAAATATAAGCTGCTATATTAATTTATCTTTTATTATTCTATATATTTTAAAAATAAGATATATTACTATTTGCTATACAGAATACTTCAGCCTATTATTCCCAACAGTCTTTTTAAAACTGTTACTATAAATCTTATTATTAATCTTTGAAAAAAGTATAGATATAATACTCTACTTGGTTTTATTAATAAATTTACTAAATATATTGGCATTTTAAAGGGATACTTAAAGTAGAAAGCAGACTAATAGAAGATTACTTTAATTAATTATATAAAAAGCTATAACTGGGGTATTCTAAAGTTTTTTATATTAAACTATAATACTAAATTTATATTAATTTTTTAAAAAGATCTTTTTAATATTCTTAGCTTTATATAGTTTTACTCTACTATATTATATTTTTAAACCAATAGTTAATTAAGATAAATAATTTAAACTGTTAAAATAATAACATACTATACTTATATCTAATAGTAATAGTAGTCTATTACTATTTTATCTATTATTATAAGTATTAATTTAAGCCCAAACACCTCTATAAAAAAACGCCTTATAAATTAATATTTGGTATAAATCTTTTGTCAACCAGGGTATTTAGTTAAAAATATTTTTAAATATATTCAATATTTTTATATCTCCGAAGTTCTGAATATTAATATATTTAAATATTATAAAATTAATATATTTAATATTCTAAATATTTTAGTATTTTATTTTTCCAAGTATATATCTGAATTAAAATACCCAACTGTTTAAATTGTTGTTTTATCTTCTTCTAAAAACATTATCCCTAAGATTAAAAGATGTTCTAGTTATTTTTATTAAAACGCTGTTTAAAATAAAGAAGTCTAAGCCGTACAAAACTTTTTTTTATACTTTAATACTAATAAAGCCCTAAAATTCGCCGCAGTGTATATAAAAAAAGTTTATAACTTATATTATGTAAGGGCCCAAACAGCCCTTCCAACCTTCGCGGATATCTGCAAAGAGAAATGTATATAGACAACCTAAGACTGTAGTTATATAACAGCTAAGCAAGCCGGCTGCAGCCGCCCCTAAGAGCAGCAGCTGCTTTGCAAATTAGATAAAATAGTAATAATATTTTAAAATAATATATTAATACTTTTAGCTTTATAGAAGCTATTTATTTATTATACTATTTTACTTTTTAGTTTTTATAATTTTATTATATAATATTGTATAGAATAGCCCAGTAAGCAATAGCCGGTTATAATATATAAAGCTAAACTAAAAATAACTTTTCTAATTTAATTATAAAAAACTATATATTAACTGTAGAAAATAAATTATCTATACTAAAAAAAAAGTATAGATTTTAATTTAAAATTTTTATAAATATTTATATTTATTTAAACAGATTACTAAGCTGTAGAAACAGCTAGAAATTAGTACTATAAAAAAATATTTATATAAAAATTTAAAAAACTCTAATTTTAGTACTGCAGAAACTAAAAAAACTAGTATATATATTAATTTATTTATAAATAAAAAATAATATAGTATTTATAATTATACTATCTACTATATATTTATTACCAGATAAAAATTAACTATAAAAGCTAATAACTAGAATAAAAGTTAAAAAATATATATTATAATAGTCTATTTAGATTATATTTTAAATAATCTATAAAAAGGTAAGGCAGCTAAATTTTACTATAAAAAAAATAGGCTGGCCTTTACAAGTTTTTTAAAATACAGCTAAAAAATTCTGTAAATAAATAGTAAAAAGCCTGGTTAAAAATACTTAAAGCTAAGTCTTATAAAAAAAAAACCAGAATTTATCTATTTATAAAAATAAAAAAAATAAAAACTAAATTAGATTATAAAGTATAAAATATTAATACTGTATAGCTGTATTTATTTTTTATATTTTTTTTTCTATAGTCTAAAAAAAAATCTGTAAACAGTAGATTTTTTTTATAATTAAATAAAATTTTATTATACTACTTATAAAATTATACCCAGTACTAAGTTGGTAATATAAGTAAATAAAAAATAAAATATTTTATAAATAAACTTTAAAAAAAAATTACAGGCCTACTGCCTTTATAAATAAAATCTAAAAACTAAAAATTTAAACTAATAGTTTTATAAAAAAAGTTTAGAAGCTAAAGTAATTTTTTTTAATACTATAAGTATTTATAGAAGCCCTTGGATTAAAAGCTTACTATAATTATAAATAAATAAATTACTAGATAAAAAATTACTAGTTAACTAAACTATTTCTAAATAATTAATAAATAGGATTATAGTATCTATTTTAAACTAAATTAAAATTATAATTTATTTTAGTTTAAAGCTAAAAAAGTAGCTAATTTTTTATAAAAAAAATATTTTATAAAAATAAAAATTATTATAAATAGTAAAGCAGAGGTAAATCTAGTACTTATAATATTTATTAAATAAGTAAAGTAGCTAACTATTTTAGTAAAAATAATTATAAAAAAAATTAGATATAAAGATATATAGTTAAAAAAAACTATAATATTTACAGTATATTTAAAAAATATTTAGAAATACTATAAAAACTAAACAGGTCTTATAATTACAATATTAGAAATAAATAAAATAATTTTAAAAATATTTTAAATAAAATAGTAAAAATCTACTATAAAATTTAATAAGTATAAACTCTAGTTTTATAAATACTATATACTAAAAGTACTACAGATTACAGTAGAAAAGATTATACTAAAAAATCTTATAAAAATAAATTTTTATTTAGTAATAATATAAAAGATTTATAAAATAACTATTAATTAAAAAATACTAGTATAGTACTATAAATATAAAATAATATTAATAAAAAAAAAGCTATAAGCTTATTTATATAAAAACTAAAAATAGATCTAAAAATTAATTTCTGTAAAAAATTCCGGCTAAAGCTGGAATAAGTATATAAAATATTATCTATAAAAAAAATTCTATAAAACTACTTATAAAAAATACTTATAAAAAAATAGATCTAGTATTTTAAGTTACCAGTAGATATATTAGTTTTATAAATAAAAAAAATAAAAGCCTATAAGTATATATAAACTATTATAAATTAAATAAATAAATAGTAAAAAATACCTATCTACTACTGTAGATTAATAAGTATATTAATTAATTTATAGGGGTTTTTTAGTTTATACAGCTGAATCTATATAAAATCTACTATAAAATCAGAATTATAAAAGGATATAAATAAAAAATAGTATTTTAAATAAAGTATAGACTATTTAAGTATCTGGTTATACTATTTAAACTAACTAATATATTTATAGAATTTTAAAGTTTTATAAATTTTTTATTTATAAAATACTTAGATAACTTTATAATTATTTATTTAAATAATATTATAGTATACTTGCAGAATCTAGAGATATATAAAATACAGATTTATAAAATACTAAAAATACTATAAAATATAGAATTATATATAAAATTAAATAAATACTACTTTATAGTAATAGAAATTAATTTTTTAAAATTTTTAATTAGCTATAAAAGTATTTATATAAAACTGGGGTATATTACAACTATTTGTAATTAGCCTAAGCTATAGAATATAAAAAATATACTAAAATTTATAGGCTTTATAAATTAGTATAAATATTTTATTAAAAAATATTTATAAATTACAATACTAATTACAGACCTTACTAAAACATTTTATAAAAAAAAAAAAAACTGGATATAGTTTTTTAATACTAAAAGCCTATAAAAGCTTTTAGAAGCTAAAAAATATATTTATAAAAAATATAATTATAATATATTTTAAAAAAAAAACTTTTATAAATTAAAACAGATATTTTAGTTTTTATAATTAGTAGAATATTATTATAAAAAAACTAAAAAAGCCAATAAAAACCAGTAGTATTTTATTTATAAAAAATAATTTCTACAGAGCAGAACTATAGTATTTATAATTAAAAACTTTTTATAATTATAAAATTATTTAAAAAGTAGTAATACTAGCTTAAGGGTGCAGAGTATCTAGTAAAAGTAGTTATAAACTATAAAAGTTTTAAATACTTTATAACTAATAAAAAATTATTATAAAAATAAATTAAATAAATATAATATTTTATAATATTTAAATTTTTTTAATATATAAATTAGATTTACAGAACCCAGCAGACACCCTATTATAATAATCTAACTATAAAAAAAAACTATAAAAAAGAACTATAAAAAACTTAGAAAAATAATACTACAGTAGTTAAATAATTTTTTAGATTTAAAAAAAAGTACAGCTATTTTTATAAAAGCTAAAATACTATTAATAAAAAATACTACAGCAGATTTAGACTAGCTAAAATTTTATATAAAAACAGTAAAAGTAACTGTAAATAAAAGTATATACTATAAAAATTTATCTACTAATTTTATATAAAAGCTATTTTAGCTGCTGTAAAAAATAATCTTATAAAAAAAATATTTTAAATAAAATAAAAAAAAACTATAGAGACAGTTTATTTTATAGTAGAAAATATCTGTAGAAAAAAAATTACTTATAATAAAATATTAATTAAAAACTACTCTACTTTATAAAAAAGTTATATATTCTAAATAATTATTAGCTAAAACTAAAAATTTTTATAAAACCATATAATAATTTTATTATAAAATATTTTATAAAAATAAAAATCTAAGAATTAGTTTTATAAAAATTTTAGTAGCTAGAACTAGCCAAATTTATATAAAACTACTACTATATATATAAAATATATTAAAATAAACAGATAATCTATAAAAAATAATAAAAGCTGTTAAAACTACTACTATTTATTATAAAATTTTAAAAAAAAGTAACTATAGATTTTATTACAGGCCTATTTATAAATATCTATAAAAATAAAAACTTATAAAAAATTTATAATAATATTATAATTATAATAAACTAGTTTAGTAAAATAGCTTACTTTATTTTAATTTATAAAATACTATTAGAAAAAAAGCTTATAATAATTTTTTTTAAAAAAATCTTTTAGCTATATAGAATACCTAGAAAAGTAATTATAAATTATAAACTAGTTTTTATAAAAAGTTTTTAATTAGATTTTATTTATATTTTTATAATTAAATAAGACTTAAGTACAGCCTACTACCTATAAACAAATAATTAAATAAAAAAATAAATAGTATATAAAAATAATATCTATAAAACTATATTAACTTTAAATAAAATAATTAAATAAAAATACTACTACTTATAAAATTTATTTATAATAATTTTCTATAAGTATTAACTAAGTACTTTTTATTTTTTATAATAACTATATAATATCTGCAGATAATAGTACTTAACTTATAAATACTAAATAATCCTATAAAAAAACTAAAGTAATATTTTTAAAAAATTAAAAAAATAAAAAAAAATAGCTGTAAATTTTAAATAAACTTATAGATATTAAAAGAACTTTTATAATAAAAGTTGTAAAACTACTGTCTTTATAGTAGACTAAAAAGTTTAGCTCTTTATAAAAAACTTACTATAAAAAAAACTAAATAAAAAACTAGACTAGTACTATTATAGACTATTTTATATAATTAAAAAAATAAATAAATAGGCCTATAAACTAGAATTATCTATAAATTTTTAAATTTATAATATTTTCTATATATTTTTACTTTATAAATACTATATAATAAAAAGAATAGACTTACAAAAGTATTTTTTATAAAAAAATAAAAATTTAAATAATTATAAATACTATTTAAAAGTATTACTAAATTTACAATACTGTAAAAAAATAATAAAAATCCTAGTTAAATAAAAAAATACTGTAATAAAAAAAATACTTAGAAATCTACTGTAAATCTATATTATTTATAAATTTATAAAAAATTTATCTTACAGAGGTATAAAAAACTTAATTAAATAATTAAAAAAAAAGTTAAATTAAATATAGACTATAAACTATCTGTAACTATATATTTTATATAACTAATATAAGCTATAGTATTTACTTATAATAATTAAAAGCTAAAATATATAAAAATATACTACTATTTTATAAAAAAATAATATTTATTATTTATATATAAATAGTTATTATACTTTTAGCTAATTCCTCTACTAATACAGTTATAAAAAACCCTTTTAAAAAAGATTATAATAATATTTATATATTTAATTAAACAGCAGCTGCCGGCCAGCTTAAATTATAAAAATATTTATATAAAACTATATTTAAACAGCCAGCTATTTAAAATCTAACTATTTAATATATAGTATAGACTATATAACAGATTTGCAGATCTAGATTTACTTATAATTTAATAAAAGCTGTAAATCTATTTAAAAAAAAAACTAAATACTATAGTAGATATTATTTTTAAATAATTTAAAAATCAGGCTGTAGAGGGTAATTTAATAAAAAGTAAAATATTCTACTTTTTATTATTAACTTATTTATAAAAAGCCGGCTAATTCCAGTTAGTTTTAAATATATCTATAGAAAATAAAAAAAATTTAAAAAATATAAAAATAAAAACTATAGAGGCTATTATAATATTTATTATTATAAGCTAAAAAACTTTATTTTTTTATATATAAATAGTAGTATATAAAAAAAAAACAGCAGCAGCAGCAGCAGTAGAGTTTATAATAAAATTAAAAACTAAAATAAAAACTAAAATAATAATAGTAGTAAATATAATAAAAATAAATATATTTATAGTAGTAGCAGCAGCAGACCCAGTAGCAGCAGTAGTAATAAAAATATTTTTTTTATAATAAAAAAAATAGTAAAATATACTATAAATAGTTAGCTAAGTCTAAATCTATTTTATAAACAACTTATATAAAAAAAAATAAAATAGAATAAACTAACAGAGTCTATAGATATAAAGCTTAAACAGTATACTATAAAAAAAAATTAATTAGTTTTTATAAAAAGAAAAAAATAGGGCTAAGTTTTTATAAAAAAAACTAATAAAATATTTTAAATACTATTATAAAAAAAAGTTAGCTAAATATTAACTTATAAAAGTATCTAAAAAAAAATACTATATAAAAAAATTTACTAAAAAAAAAAAAAAAAAAGAGTTGCAGAGAAAAAAAAGGCCAAAAATCTAAAAAAAAAAATCTTTTTATATAAAAAAAAATCTTACTTTTATAAAATTAGCTCTACAAGCTTTAACTGTAAAATATTTTAAACAGCTAAAATAAATAAATTAAAAAAATTTAATACTATTTACTAAAAAAAAGTTTTTTTAATTATAAAAAAGGCTATTTATAGAATATTATAAAAAAACTAACTAGTAAATAGTAGACTATATACCAGTAAAAAAGCCTTATAAAAATAGTAGTAAAAATAGTATAGTATATTTTTTATAAAAATATAAAATAGTAAATTATTTTTTCTACTACTTTAATTTTTTATAAAAGTATTTATAAAGTAAAGATTTTAATAGTACTACTACAAAAGGTAATACCTTTTTATAAAAAAAAAATAGTTATAAAAGTCTAAATAGTTTTTTTAACTTTTACAGATATCTATAAAAAAATATATTTAAATAATTTAAAACTATAGTTATATAACAGCTAAGTAAGCCGGCTGCGGCCGCCTCTAAAAGCAGCAGCTGCCTTATAAATTAAATAAAACAGTAATAATACTTTAAAGTAATATATTAGTACTTTTAGCTTTGCAAAAGCTATTTATTCATCACACTATTTCACCCTTTAGCCCTTATATATTATATACCTTTTAAATTTAAGACTGGTAACTATATCTATTTTCACTTGTACAAAGGCTACAGTATATTTATAATATATAGTAATAAGATCAAGGTTAAACTGTTTTAATAGTATACTAGGCTGTTTTATATTATTATTTTTATTAGTTAATATATATATAAACTTAACCTTTCTAATTCCTAGTATATATATTCTATCATTTTAATTACTTATTTTAAATCTACTTCTGCTGGTGTTAATCTGTTTAGTTATTTCTATTTTTAACTGTTTTATATTCCTGATAAATATTTTCCTAATAAAGAAAAATAGAAAGTTTCTGCTGTGCTTAATAAATATAGTATTTTTTATAGTTAATATTATATACTTATAATATAATACCTTATCTATTAGAAAGAATACAGTTTTTAATATAATAAATAGATCTATAAAAATAATATTACTGCTGATAAATTAATTTATAATTATAAATATTACATTTTTATATTTTACTGTATTAATGCTGAAGTATCTTATATTTATAAATAATAATTTATTTATTTACTTTTTTCTTTATTTACTTATTTAATATAGTTTTAATTATTCTTGTTTCTTTTGTATATTAACTTATTAATTGATATTTTTATAAATATAATCTTAATATAGGTGTTGTTTTTAAAACTATAGGATCTGTAGTGTTTTTTTGTAGTTGCTGGTTCTGCTGTGTTTTGGTTACTGCCACCCTTACTGCCTTTAGTAATATTTTGGTCTTCTGAACTTTTTTCTTTCTTCCGCCTTTTATATAATTAATTATATTCATCATATCATATCCACGTTCTTTGTACAGCGCCATACTTTAACTATATAAAATACTTTTAAAAATTTAGAATTAGTATTATTTCAGCTAAACAAGGTGCTCGGCCAGCTTAATTTATAATTATAAAAAACTATTTCAATAAATAGTATTACTATTATATTAATACTGCTAAGAATATCTAAAAGTATAAGGCAGTTAAAGAAGTTTAAAATAATATTTAAAAAATAGTTTTATAAATATATAATTAGTTTTATTTATAGATAAAAGCAGTCTTGGCCTATATTATAAAGGGCTGTAAAATTACCTTTAACTAAACTGCTTTCCTTAAAAAAAATAATAAATTATAAGCTGGGCTGGAGAAGTAAAATACTAAAAAGGATTATATTATTAAATAGCAGATTTTAATAGCTTTACTACTAATAAGACTATAAATATAGTTATATAGGCTTATAAGACTAATTAAGTAAATAATATCTAACTAATAAAAACAGCTGTAGATAATAAATAGTTTTGCTGTTCGGTATTATTATACTACAGTACCTGTAATATAGTTAGGTATATAAAAATAAGATATTCTATATATCAAAATAATATATAAATATAAGATTTCATATATATCGTAGCTAATAATTACTTTATATTTTTATAGAAGGCTGTTTAGGTGGCGCAGGTATCAGCTTGCTTATTAGACAGTATAGTATATTTATAATAAAATTATAAATATACTATATCATTAAATATAAAAAGAAGCTTATATCTGTAATTATATAAATATTTTATACATATAGCAGTAAATTAAGGACTTTTTTAGTATTAAAATAAAAAAAGTCTTAAATATTACTGAAATTAGTATTTTAAATATTAAAATGCTTTTTACAATAACTTTAGTATTTTTTAAACGCAACAACTTTTTATAGAATATTTTTATAAAAAGTATTATATGTATTAGATGCAGAAGAAGGAACAACTATCTTAACATATAAATATAAATAAAAAATAAAACAGACAGGTAGTATAGAATATTTAGGCTCTTACTTGAAATAACTTTTAAAAATATTAGATTAACTGTTTTTCAACTTAGTATACTAAAAAACAGTAGAATTAATATTTAATTTAATATTTTAATTATTTGGCTTGGCTAAAGTATTTAGAACAGTAATATGAAATATAATTGTGAGAGCTAATATGTGTAATATTAAGTATATCTAGCTACGTAGCCTGTATATGGGCGAAGTGGTAAGGTCTAAAATTATATAACCCCAGATGATTTTTACACCCCCTATAAATAAAAATATCACACACTAAGTTATATATAGAAAAGAATATAAGGCTACTTATATTTCCAAAATAAAAAATAAAAATTATATAAATATAAAAATATTAGATTATATAGTCTACTATACTAAGCTGTTTAATAAAGTAAATATATACTATGTATTTAAACAGCTTTGTAAAACTATTGGCTGCTTACTTTATTATTTTAATATAAATAAATTTAATATTTTTAATATATACTTTGATTCATTAATACTAGTTTAATATTAAAGTATTAGATATCTAATTTGATAACAAAAAGTTGTAGTTAAAAAAGTTTTTAGATTATAATAGCTTAAATAATATACTTTTTTTCAGTAGAGAACAGTGTAATAGTAGTTTATTTTTTTAAAATTAAAAGATTAGCCTGTTAGTAGGCTTAGAAATATAGCTGAAAATTAATATAGTATTATAAATATATAGGCCGGCCCATTTAATATGATAATATTTAATAAAACTAGGGCTGATGTGTTAATAAAAGAAATAAGAGTTAAAAAAGCCTATAAAACAATAGTATATAAGATTTATTATTAAAATTTACTATAAAAAATAATAATTTATTCGTTATATATATAATATTAGAATATATATTAAAATATAATCTAAATTAGTATACTGTTATAATTTTAATATAAGTTAATATTATCCGGCTGCGCGTTTCTATATACTTATATAAAAGGTTTTTATAATAAAAAATATAAAAGAAAGTTTACAAATAAATAGGCTAAAATACTTTAAATAATTTTTAATATATAACTTTTATAAAAAATAAATATTTTTATCTATTTATATAAAATTAATTTTAAAAATATATATAGAAAGACTGTTATTAGTAAACTTAATAAAACTACTGCACAGATTTTTAAAAATATTAATTATAAAATTATTTAGAATAAAAAAATACTATTAATGTAATTAAGTATAAAAAATAATTTTTAATATATATAAAATAATCTATATATAAATATTTAAAGCTGTTTATAGTAAAAAAGTTATAAAATATATTATACTACTTATATAGCATCTGTTTTAATTTATATAGTAATTTAATAAATATACTATATATACTATTTTTTTTAAATATTTTTTAGCAGCTTAATATATATTAGTTTATATAGTTTAGTATTAAAAAATAATTATAATAATATTAAAGCTGTATATTACTTAGCTAAGTATAGCAGCAAAAGTAATAAAAATTTTAAAACTAATATTTTTTAAAACTGTAGTATAAATGTTTTTAATTTAATAATTTTTTTTAGTATACTGGTAGAAGCCTTTAATAATAAGATATATTTTATATATACTATTATATTTAATCTTCTATACTTATTTAAAAAACAAAAATCTAAATTTATATTAATATAATATAATATAAAAATATTTTACTTAATTTATTACTACATTTCTTAGTATACTATTTTATATTATTTAAAACTTTAATATAGGCTATAGTATTAGTATAGCTAATAAAAGTATAGCTAATGTTTTATAAAATTTAATCTTTTTATAGTAGAAGATTTTTTTTATTTTAAGAGATTTTTAGCCGGCTGTATAGCTACAGTATTAAAAAATAAAATATAAATAAAATAACTTTTAATAAGTAGATTATAAAAAATATTAATATAAAGATTTAAATTATTATTAATATTAAAAATATATAACTATAATAATTTAAGCAGTATATAAAACAGCTTATAAATATAAATTAAATAATATAACAGCTGTAGTATAGTTTTAAAGGCTGCTAATATTAAAAAATTTTTATTAGTAACTAAAAAGTTTATAATAATTAGCTTATTATTAAAAGTATTATTTTTAATAGTAGAAGATAATATTATAGCTGTATTATATATAGTATTATTTTTATTTAGCAGTAGCTGTAGTATATTAATTTATTTATATTTAATAAGCTAATTAAAGCCTACAGTACTATTTATATTTTTAAAAACTAAATTATTAAAAAAATCAGCCTAAAAAAGCTTTTAATACTAAAAAAATAGTAAATAAAAACTAGTAGTAGAAACTATTTTCTTAGACTTACTCTGTATAAGCAGTGCTACTAGATATAAAATTAAAATAATATATAAATAATATAAACAGTATTTATAAAATTAGTTTTTTATTAAAAATAATAGTATATATATAAATAATTTAATATGTTTTAATATTATAAATTTTATAAATAGATTTAAAGTAGCCTATAAAGCAGACTTTTTATAAATAATTTCTTAATTTATTATATATTTTTTTAAAAGTTAAATACTAGCAGCAATAGTTTAAAGCTTTTTAGTAAAAAATATTTAGCTGTATATTATATAAAACTTTGTATTATATTTTTCTAATAAAGTTATATATAAGCCTATTTTAAATATAATTAATAATAAAACCTATATAGTATTAAAAATAATAAAAAATTTAATTATTAGCTATAACTAAGATATAGGGCTTAATAAAATATCTATTTCTAATTTAATACTTAAATTAAAATTAGACTAGTGATATAGTATAGGATTTTAAATAATATTTTATTTTTAGTAGTAAAATATAAGCAGCTGGTATTTTAGTATATTATTACTATAAATATATTTAATATTATTATTTAGCTAGCAGTTAAAATAGTTCTATATAATAATAAACTTATTATAAACTATACTGTATTTTTTAAAAAAAAATATTTAGTAATAATAAAATATATAATTTATAAAATAAATAAAGTAATATATTTTTATTTAGCTGTATATTAGCAGTAGACTATATATATTAATATATATAAAATCTTTAACTTATAGACTAAAATTATATAGCTTAGTATAAAATACTAAAAGTACCTGTTATATAATAATAGAAAAATACTTTTTTTAATATTAAAATTAATCATATATTTTAAAAAGTTGTATATTTTTTATTTAAATATATAAACCACACAGCAGTATACTAAATATATTAAGAATAATATATTAATTCTTTTAAAATTATATTAGCTGTAAAATTATAAAATAATAAACAAATTAAAATGCTACAGCTATATAAACTATGAATAGTATTAAAACTTTTTATATTAGTTATATAGAAAAGTACTAAGCCTTATCTATAATACTATAGCCTGATTACTTACTACTTTTAATAAGAAGTATTATTCTTTTAATATTTATATATATATATTTAGTAAAAAAAGTCCTTAACTTACTATTATGTATAAAAAATTAAACTAAATTAGTTTATAAGGTAGATCTTAAAAAATGCTTAGCTGCAGTAGAAAATAATACCTATAAATCTTTAACAATTTAAATACACTGGCTATTAATAAAATAGTTCAATTATGTTAAAAATAAATAAATATATTATAATAATTAATATAGTAATTATATTTCTTTATATAAAAACTAGGTATATATTCAAAATAACCAGTATAGTTTATATTTATAAATATTAATAACTGGATATAGTTTTAACAACTTTTAGCTCATATTATTAACTACTATTTTATTAACCATAAAAATAGAAGCGCTGAAAAGTATAAAGTTTTTTAATTTTATTATTTAGTTCATTTTTAGTAATTTATTAAAGATATTATTAACAGCTTCTTAGTATATAATATAAAGATTGCTATGGCGATAAACAAAGTTCATAATATTATTAATTATAATAATTAAGTTGGGGAAGGGTTTAGAAAAGCAAGAATGCAAGGCGCGGGAAGTTCTGCTATACAGGCAGTATAAAGGGCAGAGATAATAAATAAACAGCAGAATATTATTAATAATAAATATCAATCTTTTAAATATTATATATACTGTATTTTAAAATAGATGTTCTTGTTATAATTAGATATATAGAATACTATAAATATAGACAGGAATTGTAATAAATAAAAATATACAAAGTTGTAATTAATAAAATATATAAAATAGTAAAATATTTAGAAATATAAAAAATGTATAGGATAAAAAATATAAAGATTAATATTTTTAAATATAAAAAAAAACAAATGTATAAACAAATATTAATATAGCAACTATTTATAATATTTAAAAATATAAGTAAGATTAGATATATTAATATTAGATAAGTAGACCTATATATTATCTTCTAAACTGTATTCTTTTTAATAAATAAGATAATAAAGAACTAGTATATAATATTATCCGCAGTAGACTATATACAACTTTAGAATACAGTTAACTTTTTAGTAATTATTATTATTACAAAAGGCTTTATTGGTTACCTTAGGCGGCTTTAGTAATATATATTTAAAAGAAATAGGATTATTATTATAATAGGCCGGTTTTAATTATATAATTAATACAACTAAATATATTTTCTATAATTTAAAAAAGTTAAGTTAATATATATAACAACTAATAATATTAAAAATATAAAATAGACTAATATACTAGGGTAATAACTTTTTTTTATAACAGACAGTATAGTATGTCTATAGTAGAAATATAAATATACTATATTACCAGGGGTAAAAAAAAAAGGCTTAAAGTATTAATTATATAAATACTTTATATATATAGTAGCAAATTTAAGGGCTTTCTCTATATTAAAATAGAAGAAAAGTTTTAAATATTACTAAGATTTATATTTTGCTTTTTAAAACAATCTCAGCGTTTTTTAAAAGCAACGACTTTATACAGAATATCTTTGTAAGTAACAACTTTTTATAGAATATTTTATATATTAAATACAGGGGGAGAAACAACCACTTTAATATCTAAATATTAAAAAAATAAATAAATAGAATATTTAGGCTGTTGCTTAGAATAATTCTTAAAAATATTAGACTAACTATTTTTAAATTTAGTATATATTACAAAACAGCTGGTAATTTAGCAGAAGTATTTGAAATAGTAATATTAAATATAATATATTTTAAAATAGCCTTATATAGAATTACTTTAACTAAATACTATAGTTAATATAGTAAAATACTAAATATAAAATAATACAGTATATTTTTTATAGCTACTAAAAAGAATAAATTAATTATAAATATAATAAATAGTAGTATTAATATCTATAAAGTATATTTTTATATAATTTTATAGTATAATATAATTTTAACTGTTTAGATTGTATATTTGCTTTGTTTATTAGTTTAAGAATAGGCAGCTGTAGAATAGAACTATTTTATATTTAAATAAAAAAAATAAGTTTTTTTAAAATATATTTATAAAATAAAAATTTTTATTAGAGATAAAATAGTATAGTATATTTTAATTATAAAACTATATATATTTAATAAAAATAATATTTTAATACTTTGCTTACCAGATTAACTTACCTAAAATAAGATTAATATATTTAGTAAATTTATTATAATAATAAAAAAAAGTTGTATGCGTCAGGGCCATCTGGTAGAAGTAATATAAAAAAGTTTATAGTAATAGTATAAAATAAAGTAATTAAAATAATTAGTTAAAATAAGCTATATAGTTTATAGCATTATATATTATTATTTAAATATATAAAATATTATTAAATATATTTATATAACTAATATTTTTTTTAAAATATTAAAAGTCTGTTTAGTTTGGAAGTATACTTCTTATAGCTTTAGTACTAATTATTATTATAAATAATTTTAAAAATTTTATAAATAAAAATATACAGAATATATAGCTATACTTTTTTTAATATAGAAAAATAATTACTGTCTGCAGTATATTTATATATAAAATATATATTATTTAAATATTTATTTTTTAAATTAGTAACATTTTTGCTAGTTTTAATATTATAGGCAATATTCTTAACTATATATAATAGATTATTTTTTATAAAATAAGAAAAATAAGTATTAGGGTTGGATTTAAAAATAGATATAATCTTCTTAGTTTAAAATTTTGTAGTATAGCTATTAATAATATAACTTGGAAAATTATTACTGATTTTAAAAGTATATATAGAATATATTAATAACCGGAATATCTTTAAAATTCTGCAGTTATATATAAAAAATATATACAACTTTTTTTACTTAGAATAAGTAAAATAGTATATCTGCTATAGTATTTAACTTTTTGGAACAGTAGTAGACGCATACTTAATAATTTTAAATATAGTAGAATATATATATATAAAATATAGATTTAATTATTTAATAAAAACAATATTAAAAGTTGTCTGCTTTAAAATTCTAATAGTAGATATATAATTAGTATAGATAATAATATTAAGCTTAAATACTTTAACTATATATTTAATTTTTTATAATACCTATATAAAATAAGATATTTTTAATTTAATTGGCTAGTAGTTCTTTTTAGTACTGGTAAGTATTTAAAAAAATATTATAAATATTACTACTATATATAAGGGCGGCTTTAATAAATTATTATAAATAAACCTAGACTTAAGGTAATATATTATAATATTTATATTTTAACAGCTTATATTAATATTAATATAAAAATATTTATCTATTTAAAAATATATTAAATACTTTAGATTTATAAAGTTATTTTAAAGTAAGCAGAACAATTAAAGTTTTTTAAAAGTAGAAATTATTATAATTTTTAATATATTTTTTTATTTTTATTTTTATTTTTATACAGTTTTAATAGCTGTACTTTATAGTTTTATAATAGTATAGCCTTTTAAATATATTAATTTATATAATAGTATAGCTAATTAGTAAAACTAAGAAAGTACTTTAACTTAGTAAAATTTATAAAAAAAAATAGTATATAAATAGCTTTAATTTTTAACTTAGGTGTAGAAAAACCAAGGGTGTTAACTTTTTATTCTAAAAGTATAATAGATAGAAATTTTATATATACTTTTTTAAGTTTTAAGTTTAATTTTTTAAAACAAGTAAAAATAGCGGATAATTACTGGAAGTATTTATTAAATATATTAAAATAAACAACTACATTATTAATATATACTTAAGTAAATATATAGAATTTATATAAAATAAAATATATCTATTTCTATATAAAGAAAATAAAATTAATAAAGCCTATAATTACTATATAAAAAAACTTTTAACTTTAGTATATTATAACTGTAATGTAATTTTTAAAGTTCTTTTTAATAGACTATTAATAAAAGTAAGTAATAAAATTAAATATACTAATATATTAATATCTATAAATTATCTACAGTATATTTTTTTTATATAAAAACTAGATAAAGGTTAAGTTTTGTTTTTTTATTTACTCTGTAGAGATTAATAATAATATATTTTCTAAACTTACTATTAGCAACTTTCTATACTATAAAAACTAGATATAATAAAAATATATAGCCAGTAGTATAGGATATTTTATCTGCAGTATAAAAAAAATTAAGTATCTTATTAATAATATTTTAATTAGTTTTGGAAATATAATATATATATAGTTTTAGTATATAATTCTTCTACTTTTTTAAAAAAATATGCAGCTAATACTTTTTAAAAATTTAAGCAATACTAATATTTAAACTATTAAATAATAATGTAATCGGCAAGCGAGTCGGCCATGTAACCGAGTTGGCCACTGCAGTTTTGGCAAGCAGCCCGTTATACTGCCTATATTAGAATTTTAATTTATATATAAAAAATATAGTATATTTAAATATTTATATAACTGTTTTAAGGCCTGCAATTGCCCTTAATTTTTTCTTATTAAATATTTTATATATATATATTTAAAAATACTATATATACTGCAGCAAGGCGGTGCCTGGTAGTAAGATTAATTTTTTAAAAATCTTATATTATCAGCTGTTTCTTTTGTAGTTTAGGTATTTGTAAGGGCTTTACAGCTTTTCTAGATTATAAAGCTATTTAAGTTATTTATTTAATACTCATTCTACTTCTGCTTAGTATTTTTTTAACAGCTATATAAAGTTGATAATTTTTATATTTTAAAAAAACTGCTTAGTTTAATACCACCTCTGCACCCTTAATAATATATAATAAGGCAGTTTATATAGATAAAGCTAAAAAATTAGAATATTAAAATAATTAAAATATTATTAACTTATATTTTTTAAATTGTTTTAAATTTATAGGTGTTTTGGTGACAGTTAAAGTAGTTTTTTAGCTACTTAGCCGGCTTTTTTTTTATAGAAAATAAGACTATTTAAAATCTTGCTTAGATTAAAAAAAAATTTTTAAAGTTTTAAAGGTACTTTGTATATTTGTAGCTTTAAAAGCTTAGATATATACCTTTAAATAAATATTAAAAAAGTTAATTTTATTAATATAGTAATATCCAGTTTATATAAGGTGTTTAATCCGGCAGCTGTATACTTATTTTAATAGTAAAAATATAGTTATATTTAACAGTTAATAAAAATAAAAAAAATTAGCTGATATATATACTAGAATAATATTATTTTTACAGTATATATTATTAAATTAAAATATAAGGTAAAAATTATATCTATTAAAAGCTAAAAGGCTATATTAACCAGTTTTTTAATTTTTAATATAAAAAATAAAGTATTTTTTAAGCTAGTATTTATTAATTTTTTAATTTATTTATTTATTTAGTAATATAGTAATCTGCTATAAAAAGAGCAGACTGTTTTTATACTATATTTATATATAAGTTTTTACTTTTAATATTAAATATACCGGTAATACCTATTCTGCAGTATTAATATATTTAATTAAAATTATTTATTTATAGTTTCTAGACTGTATAAAAAAAGTTTTTTTTAGTAGAATAAATATATTACTATTTTAGCTGCAGCTACTAAGCCTATAGCAAAGCTGGTTTTATTAAAGTTATAAATATTTATATCTATAATTTTATATATAGTAACAGCAGTTTATATATATTAAACCCAGGCCTGTATAACTTTAGAATTTTTATACTTTATATAATTATAGCTAATTTAATAAGTAAATTAACTTTTTAAAAAATTATAATATTAAAAGATAAAATTATATATTTATTTATTATCTACTAAGTTAGTTAACTATTTACTGTACTTTTGTATTAAAATTAAAGCTATATTATAAATATAAAGTTGCCTTGGGGGTGCGCCGCGTTGATCCAGTAATATAATCTATTTAATAAGTAATTTTCTTTTAAAAAAGTTAGTTTATAGCAATTGGCGCGTGTTTTTTTATAATATATAACTTTATTTAAATAATTTTAAAAAGTTAAATATAAAATATTAAAAGTATCTGTAGTTTTATAAATTAAGTAAATTTGGCCTTTTTAAATAGCCTTAACTGTAAGGGCTAGCCTATCCTCTTATTTTACCAAGTTTTTTAATAATTAAGATATTTTTAGTAGAGAAATTGATGTTTATATAAAGGTACTTTTATAGGCATGATGGTGGTTGATGGGGTGGCCGACTTGCTTATAAGGCTGACTTGCTTGCTGATTATGTTATCTATATATTATATAATATTAATATTTTTTTTAATAGATTTTTTATATTAGGATTTTTAGTATATATAACTATACTGTTTGCTAGTATAGTTGTTAAGTTATCTAGCTGTTTAGTAATATATAGTAGCAGCTGGATTAACTTTTTAAAAAATAAAAAAATTACAGGTAGCAAGATAAATAGTATATTAAAAGTTAACTATATTAAAATATCTAAAAATATATTTTTAAATATATTTTTCTAAATATATCTAAGTATAGTAAATAATATTAAAGATAAATAAGTAAGCTTAGTAATATTATTACAGGTATAATATATAATAATATAGTTATTATTAGTAATAATACTAATATAAATATAGTATTTTAAAGTAACTGGCTTAGATAATTTATTAATAGCCTTAACAAATAAAAAATTAGTATTAACTAAATAAGTAAGTAAAAAAACACCAGTTCTATATTTAGATTTAAAAATAAAGTTAAAATTAGAAAATTTTTTATATATTTTAATAAAAATATAGATTTTAAAATATACAGGAACAACAACTGACTGTACTGTATATATAGGTATATTAATTTTTTTAGTTTAATAATTATTTAAACTAAAATAATAAGTTTTTAATATTTTTAAATAATAGCAGTTTAATTTTTATAATTAAAAATAATATCTTTATATCTAATTATATTAATTCTAATAAGGTAATTAAATTAAAGTTTTTTAACTAAATACACTCTAAGTATAATATATATAAATATAAGAATATTGGCGGAATCAGACTTTAGAATATTAATAACATTAAATATTAAAATATTAAAATTAGCAAAATTATTAGATATTTATATAGTTAACTATATTATAAATACAGGTCCGGCAAAGTAAAAAAAATATATTTTAAATATAATATACTTTTTAAATTTAATATATAAATCTGATACTAGTAATACTAAAAGGTATACTTGTAGATAATATCTAAATACTAATTAAGTAGACTAAATTAGTATTTATTATAGTAAATAAGTATTTTATATTTAGGTATATTAATATATATTTATATATATTATTTAAACCAACTTATACTGTTGCAGATCTTTATATATATAAAAGGGCTCCGGATATTATATTTTTTATATAATAATTAGATTTTATAATAGTATTATTATTAATATAATATACAGTTGGAACTATATCTGCAGGCTTGGTATTACACATCTTGATATACTTATAAAGTATATTTTTTAATAAAAATAAAAATATATAGTTTATATATAAAACAGAAAAGATATTTTCAGCAACAGTAAAAAAAAGTCCTATAATTTTAGTATTTTTAATAAAATAAGTATCTTTAACTATATTAATTATATATACTTTATTATAATTACAAAAAGTATTTTTAGATTTATTATACAGGCTCACAGGGTCTTTAAAAAGTTTTTTAACAAAGCTAATAGGCGGCTAAAATATATATTTAAAATAGTCTATATACTATACATCTTCTATATATATATTTTTATACAGAAAAACATAGTTAAATTAAGAATTATTATATTAATAAAAAGGATTAGAGTATTTTTATAGCTTAGACAGAGTAGTATTTGTTACAGTAATATATATATAATAATTATTATAATTATTATAATTATAATTATTACAGTTATTAGAATTATAATTATTACAGTTATTATAATTATTTCTATTATATTAATAAAATTAACTGTACTATTTTTAGGCTTAAGTCTAATTTTAGAATTAATAAGGCTAATTCTATACCTGTTGATTATTCTAACCTTAGGCTATATTCTAAGGCTGGTTTTAAAAATACTACTAAAAATTTTTAATTTTATTAATTTTATTTTTAATTTTTTTGCTAATATAGTTAATACATCTGCTGGTTTTACCAATACAGTTAGTAATTTAACTATCACTAAAATTACTAAAAGAAATAATTATAGTTTTTATACTGCTAATTATTTAAAGAATATAATATATATTTATATAATTTATTATTTTTATTATTATATTTTAAAATATTAATATTATTTTTTATATTTTAGAAATAATGATTTTTTTAGGGTTATTCCTAACCACTGCGGGATACAGATAAATAGGAATTACTGTAGAATTTATTTTCTTTATAATATAAACTAAATTCTTTTAGTTGTACTGCTGTTTATTAAATTACTTAAAAAACTGTATAATTAATATATTAAATATAAAATATCTTATACTATTATATAAATATAAATTAAAATAATTTTATATATAAATAATCTAGTTAAAAATATTATTTATTTATACAATATAAGTATAGTATATAATATTTTAAATAAATTATTTTATATAATAATCTACTTATATATTAAATAAACTATAATATATGCTATTAAGCTTATTTATAAAGCTAAAAGTATTGGGCTTAAATTATTTTTTTAACTTTTTTAGCTATTTTTTACTAAAGCTAACTTTTGCTATAAAATATTTCTTAGTTTTAGTTAAGCCGGTTGTATACTATATAAGTATAGTTTTTTATTAATATACTTAAAAATTTATTTTAACTACTAGTTTTCTATGGTATATAATAATATTATAAAGATAATTAAGAAATATATTTATATTTTTATAGTATATATTATAATTAATCTTCTTTATTACTTTATTACCAGACATATTAGAATAGAAGGAACTAATTATTTTAGATTTTAATTTCTTTAAATATATAGTATAGATAATGTACTTAAAATTACTGGAATAAGAAAATTTAGAAAGATTTTTATATATACTACTACTAAAACTACTAGGTAGACCACCAGGGCCACCTTTATTAAAAGAATTACCGGGTAGATTTTTAGATAGACTACTACTACTATAGTATATAATATAAAACTTAGTATAATAAAAATTAGTATAAATAATATTTAAATTTTAAATATTATTTTTAAATATAGTAAAATATATTAGTATTTATTATAATATAGTACTGATATTAACTTGTTCTTATTCTTATATCTCTATTTATTATATTTAATATATTTTAAATGAATATTCTTAACTAGGCTGATTTTGTACTTATTATAATACTAAAGTACTAGGATTAACAGAATTATTTATAATATTAAATAAGTTTTAAAAAATCATATAGATTATATATATAGCTGAACTGTAAACTGTTTTAGCTAATATATTTAAAATATAAATATACTCTAAACAGCAAAGTAGTAAAGCCGGAAAAACTTATAAAAATTATTAAAAATAATCTAAAAAATATACTTTAAAAACTGGTTTTTTTAGTTAATTAAAAGGTATTCTAGGTATTAAGCCTATAGATGTAGAATACAGCAGATAATAAAATAGCCTAATATTATATATTTAAAAAAATTTATTATCTTTAGTAATTAGACTATAAATAGAATATGTAGAAGACTATATAGATATAATAGTAGTAAAAAAAAGTACCAGTATTCTAACTAGTATATATAAAATAGTTGGTATAGTAGAAAAAAAATAAATATATATATAGTTAAATACAATTATATACAACTAAGCAGTTTATTAGATTTAATAAAACTATTAGAAAAATACCAGAAGTAAAAATTACAACTTTAATTTATATAGAATCAATTAATAAAAAAAATAATTAGTTTAATTAAAAAAGTTAATAGGATTTTTATAGAAAACAGGTTAATTAATATCCCAGGCTTATAAATGAAATTAATATTTTAAAAATAAAAAAACAGATGTTAAAAATATAATATAATAAATATAATATAATATATTTTTATTAAAATATCTTTTAAATGTACTGGGTGATTTTTTATAGAATTATATAATCTAATAAACAAGTTCTAATATTAGTAATATTAAAATATACTTAGTTTGGAATCTACAAATATAATATATATAATATTAAAAATATAAAAAACAGAAGATAAAATAACTAAATATAAGTAGATTAAAAGTAATAATATATAAAAAAATAAAGTAGTCTAAAATATAATAAACTAATATTTTAAAGTAAAATATAGTAAAGGGTAATTTTGTATAAGACAAAATTAAAGTAAATATATATATAAAGCTAGTTAAGTAATTAAAGCAGATTTTAATAGATTAAGTAACTAGAGCAGGATTCCATATATAAAGTAACCTATAAGTAAAGACGGAGTAAAGAATTTAAAAAAGTAAAAATTACAGTAACTAGTAAAATCTATAGTATAAGATATAAAAAAAAATAGTATTAAATAAAGTACCTATAACAGCCAAAACAGAAAATAAATACAGCAAAGTAAAAAATAGTAGTATTTTTTTAAAGATATATAAAATATACATCTGGATAGCCAAAAGATATACTACTATATTTAAAAATTACTATAGTAATAAACAAAGTTTATAATATTATTAATTACAATAATTAAGTTGGAAAAGAGTTTTAAAGAGTAAGAATATAAAATATAAAAAGTTCTGCTATACAGACAGTGTAAAGGGCGGAGGCAACAGACAAACAGCAGAATATTATTAATAATAAATATTAAGCTCTTGAATATTATATATAAAATCTAATTTATAGATTTTAGCTGTTTTACTTAGTTTGTTTTTTAGCTGTTATATAGAGAAATACAGAGCTATTAGTTTATAGAAATTTAAAATTTATTTTTATTAGTTTAAACTTTTAAAAATTTATTAATTAGGTCTCCTAGGGCCTGTTATTATTTATTAGTACTATAAATAGTAATTCTATATTTGTTTTTTTATTAGAAATAAATTAATACCAAAGTTTAATTTATTTATATTAAAATTTAATCTTATATTCCAGGTAAAACTAATACTAGTAATTTAAGTATTTTATATAACTTTAGGGTTATACAGTATACTATAATAGTATTAAATTTAAAAATTTAGCTAAATTATATATAGTAATTAATAGTAATTAGCTATAGAAAGAAGTTTATAGCTATTATATTAATTAAATTAGTATTAACTATATAAATAAAAAATATAGTATTAGTATACTACTTTAGCTTAAAACAATATAAATTCTATATACTATTTAGCTATTTTATTTTTATAGTATAGAAAAATCTCTGGAATAAAAATAATAAATATAAATATAAAAGCTGTATAGTAATTAACTTAAAGAGTACTAATACTAAAGCTATTTAAAATATTTATTTTATTTTATACTAAAAAATATATTTAAACTTATTTATTACTATTAATATATTACTATAGTTAATACTACTAAAATATTTTATTAATAGCCTATATAATATAATTATTAAAACTATCTTACTGTTTTAAGTTATTAGAATTAAGAAGTTTTTAATATTATAATTATAAAATATATTAATAGTATTTTTTATATTTAATATAATATAGATTTGCTTTTATAAAATTTAATATATACTAAAATATATATTGATAACTCTGTCGCCGCCTCTAAAATATTTAATAGTATTATTAATAATAGTAAATAAAAGAAATAAAATCAATTCTAATAGTTATCTGTATTATTTATATAAAGTCTTTAAATATATAGAATTAATTAATCTAAAAATGAAGCTAAAAAAGGTATTTTTAATATTTTTATTAGCTAAAGTATTTAGTTTATAAGTTAATATCTTAGGACTTGTTATATCTAAGTTAAAATTTACTATACTATATACTTTATTATTTTTTTATATACTGGCTGAGTTAAAGTACTATTTTAGTCTAGCTAGTTATTTCTAGTATTAGATATATTAATATATATAAAAAACTATATTTTTATAACGGTAGAAGATGTTTTTATTAAAAGGCAGTTCTACTAAAAAATATTTTTAAAAAAACTATTCAGCCTATATATCAGTTAAGTTTACTAAAAGTAAACTTAATATTTATAATATACTATAATATAACTTTACTAATCCCTGTATTCTTATTTACTTTAATTCTAATAAACAGTTTTATATTAATTTTAATATATTAAAAAAGGGCTATAGTATTATAGTATACTATATTTTTAAGTATATTATTTTTAATAAGCTGATACTGCGTTTTTATACTAAAGTATAATCTATTTTTTTAAAAAGTTAACTTTTTTAATCTGTTAAAATTTAATATTAGTCTACTAAAATAGAAGTTGCCTGTTTTGTATAAACTATCTATCAGCTATACTATATAATTAAATTAATAAATATATTTAAACTACTAATTATTTTTACTAATTATATGTTAACTGAAGAAATCTGTATTTATAATACTATATCTCTATATATAACTGTTATAGTTAAAAAGTTAAATCTATATTTTATTTATATCTTTTAGTATATTTAGTAATTTATTTTATATATTTACTATAGACTAGAAGTTATAAATACTGTAGCAGATACCCTGTTTTGCCTTTTTTAAAAAAAAATAACCCCCGGCTGTATAATATTAATTTTAATAATTATATAAAAAACATATTTATTTTTAATATTAGAAATAAAAATATTAAAATATTTAACCCTATTAAAATATTTACTATTTATATATCTAAATAATTATCTATTATATTTCTATATATATTTAAAGAATTTAAAAACTATATATACTAAGAATATACTTTAAATTTTATATATCTAAGATTTTAAATTTACTATACAGTAATACTAAAGCTGCAAATCCAGCTGTTTTTTTTATACTAAATATAATAGTCTTCTATATATATTAAAATATATTATATACTATATTAATATTAATAAAAGTATTGTAATAACTAAAAAGCTGTGGCTGTATTTATTTTACAGCCTTATCTAAAATATTTTCTGTATAGTATATAATAATTAATATTACTAAGAATTAAAAAATATTTTAATATCTTAAAAGACTTAATATTTTATTATTATTAATATTTTTTATATAATTATATATATTACTGTTTTAATTATTATCTATATTAAGTTTTTAAATATAAACTATATAGTAATCTGTAGTTTATCATTTTATTTTTTATATTCTTTTATACTATTATACTTAATTTTATTACTAATTTTCCAACTTGCAGTAACAGCTATAACCAGTTACTTATTCTAATAAATAAATTTATAAAAAAAACAAGATATATTCTAGAGAGGGCAGATTGGAAAGTGTTTAAATAAAAAAAATAATTTTTATATATTTATAAGTATATAACTAGGGTATACCTTATATCTGGATTTTTAATTAAAATTAATAATTTATTACTATTATATTTTATAGTTTTTTAAGAATTTAAATTATTACTGGCTATTTAGTACTGTTTACTATTTTTAAATAAATAGAAATTTAAAGTATATAATCCAGTTTCTAAAAGTTATACTGCAGTATACTACTACTAAAAAGCTATTTTAAATCTTATAATTACTAAATTTTATTATATTTTTTAATAGATCTGTCTATTTCTTAACTGGCTGTTTACTATATAAAGTTATATATAGTATAAAGTTAAACCAGCTGCTTAGTTTACTAAAGTTACTTATTTTATTATATTAAAATTTTGTATTTATATAATTTAATATAAAAAATACTATTAAATATACTATAATTTATATAAAGTATAAGTTTAATATCAGATATAAACCTATATACTTTAATATAGGCAATAAAGTATATTTAAGGCTATATAAAAAATATAGCTTATCTACTGCTAAAAATATTTTTATAAGCTGAAATATTAATTCTCTAGTTTTTTTAATATTTTTAAGTATATTAAATGCTATATACACTGCCTTATATTATCTAATATATTTAAAATATATCCTATTATTTTAGTAGTGTAATTAAAGCCTGCCTTTTAAAATATTAATCTATTTATATATTAGCTATCTAAGCCTTCTACTGTTAATAAAAATAATAGCTATAAAGTTAAATATATTTTTAATAAATATATATATTATTATAAATAAGGTTTTATATATACCAAGTATTTAGTATACTGGCTTGGATATAGTTTAAAATATAATAAATAGATATACAAATATAATTTTAATATATCTAATTTTATTTATACTTTTAGAAATAAAGTTAATTAATAGAATATTTATAGTTTTTATTTCTATTAAGTTATATATAATTATCTGTATCCTATATCCTATAGTTATATTATATTTTTTAGTATAGCTAATTATTATTTTTATATATTTCTGTTTATATATATATAGTATTAAGAATAATATATCTTTTCAGCAGGGGTAACTGTAACTGCTGTCTTCAGTATTTAATATATTAAAACCTCTATACATTTCTATATTGCTGTCTGTGGTATTGGTATCTATAGTTTGCTGTAGGCAATATACTTAGCTTTCCGGCCTCCCAGGCCCTCTATTAAATAAATAACTTCCTTTATAACATTGTTATTCGCAATACACGTTTATCACAATTATAGTATAGATTAGAACTTCTATATCTCTGGGGTTTAGAGTAATAGAAATAACTATTAAATTAATTTTTTTAAAGTTTTTATTATATATTAAAAGAACTACAGGTTGCAGTAGAGAAGATTATACTAAAAGATTTTATGTTGCTGATCGAGGGCTCGAAGGAACAATGATTTATAAAATAGATGCTTAATTAATTCCTAACTTTGCTATCTTAACAGCTAACTACATTCCCGCTTGGGCAGTAGAGAATGGTAGAATAATATAATATTAGTCTTACTCTGGCAAGCTGGGTATACAATACTTTTCTCTATAAAAAATAAGAGTATATTAAGCAGCCAACTGTAATAGGCTAGTTAATATATTAAAAAAAATATAAAAAAAAATTAACTATAATACAGAACTTAATATCTAAATTAACAGAGGTAATAAATAAATAAAATTATAGTTCACTTAGTAAAAGATAATTATAAAATAAAAGTTAATATGTTAAAGTAAATAAATATTTAATATTATAAATCTGTATTAACAAAATCTGGGTAGTGTTTTATAAATTAAGTTATTAAAAAGCTATTATTTTAAAGGTTTTAAATAAAAGTTATAATTATTAGTATTATTAAGGTCTAAAAACCATATTTTAATATTATAAAAAATATACTATGTATAAGGGGTAAATATAATATTAATAGTTTTTTTCTAATAAAAATATTTATTTTTAGTATAGTTGTAAAGGGTTCCCAAGTATTATTTTTAATAAAGTAAAAAAAAAATATTTTTTACAGTAGATTTTTAGATATTAGAATATTTTTTATATTAAAAAATACAGCAAGACTGAAAATATTTAAAAAGGTTTTTTTTATTATTTTAATACTCAGCTTTTTTTATATAAGGTGGCGGTTAACAATCTAATTATAAAGTTTTATATAATTAATATCTGTATTTTTAAAAAATATTAAAGTAATAAAAGTATTATTTTTATTATTAAATAAGGGGTGTATAAATTTTTTATTATTAAAATTAAAGTTTTTTACTTTTCTCTTTTTTTTATTTAATAATACTTTTTTATTTATTTTAACTTTTTTTTAAGGGTGTTTTAAAATCTTTTTATATTTTTAATATATTTAGAAAAAGCCTTAGCGGCCAGAATAATATAATTCTTTAATTTAATCTAATTTTATATTTTATTTGCCCAGTTATAGAGAAATATTTTTTTAAAAGATTTTCTATAATTAATTTACTATTTAATATTATTTTAAATAAAAGTATTTTTTTAAGTTTACTGAGTTTTTTAGCAGGCAGATTTACAGCTGTATAAATAGTATTTATTTTCCAGTTTATAATTTTTTATATTATAAACAGTTAAAAATAAAGCCGAAGTCTAATCCAGAATTAGATATTATTTTAAAGTAAAGTTTAAAAAGTCTATAAAAAAAAGAAAATTATTAAGTTAAGCTGGATTTATTTTTAAAAAAATATTAGTTTTTTTAATATTTTAATATTGCTGTTGCTGTTCCGGCTTTAATATAAGTTCCTTTCTATTAAAGCAGATATATTTTATTATAGAAAAGGATTAGAAAAAATAAAAATTAATACTTTTTTTTTAAGCTTTTTTTTTAAGCCTTTTTTTTAAGCTAGTATACAAAGTCCTGTTTTATAGGGGTTATTTTAATATTTTAAATAATTTTTACTTTGGACTTAAGTCTTTTTTAATATATAGATTTATATAATTAAAAATACTTTTAGAGGATAAAGATATAAGGGTATTAAAAATATTAATAAAAAAAAAGAGGAATAATAATAGTATAAAAAAAAGTAAAGAAAAAAGAAAAGTTAAAAGTAAAGGTGTATATTATAATAGTATATTAGTAACAGCAAAGTAAAGTTATAAATATAATAGTAAAGTAAATAATTACTTTTATTATAAATAATTTTAACTATATACTAAAATATATATAATATATATTAGCCTGTCTAAATTTAGACTACCGGAGGATTAAAAATAATATTAGTTGTATTTTTTAATTAACTATTTTATAGTTTTTAAATTTTATTTTTTATATTAGATATTATATTTATTTATATAACTAAGCTACTTTACTAAGTACTTGAAAATACTATTTTTTAAATATTGGCTAAGTAAACTTTTAATTTTATATAAGTTTTTAATTACTAGATTAGACTTTAAAAGTATTTAATTAAATAAATTTTTTAAAGTATATTTTTTACCTTTATATATATAGTTTAAAATAAGTAATACTAATAACTGGATAGATTTATAATCTAGATAGTAATTTAATAAAATATACTAATAATAATTGTTTTTTAAAATTTTAAAAGATTTTATAAATATATTATTCAGTTTCTTTTTTAGAACTGCAGAAGTTTTGTAGCCTTAATAAATATAAAGTTTTACTAAATTATTTTTTTTAAATACTATATTCTTATATTATATATTATATTAATATTTTATATTTATCTATATAATCTAAAGTACTTTAGTTGCTGTTATATAAACTAAAAAACTTTACAGATATTATATAAATATTTATATTTATATTAATATACTAATATTTAATATTATTAGCAACTCTATACTATATATTAATATATATAAAAAAAACTATATAGATATATTTTTATATAAATTTAAAATTATTTGTAATTAAAATAAAAGTTTTAGCCAGTTAGTAGTATTATTTAATAAAATAACTATATAAAAAAAATTTTAATAGTTTAGTTTATTTTTTTATTTTATCTATTTGTTTATATATAGTTTGTAGTAGTAAAGTATTACTTTATACTAAATAGTTTAAATAATATAGTTTATAAATTAAAAAAAAATTTAAATTTTTATTACTAATTAAAACTTTAGATATACTTTAGTTTTTAAGTACTAGTTTTTTAAATAGTAGATGCATCTACTGTATAGTATTTTAATTATATTAATTTAGTATAATTATTATATATTTAGTATATTTATAGATAATAGTAAAAATAGTATTATAATTTTTTTATTTCTACTATTAAAAAGTACAGTTACTATATTAATTATAAAAGTATAGAAAAAAATAGGTAGTAATAAAATTAATTATAATTATTTATATAGATAATAATTTAAAATTTTTTTATTTTTATACTTATAGTAATATATAATATACTATTTAATCTAATTTTTATATTAAAAAAATTAAGCTTTATAGATTTTTAATTATATAATTTTTACTAAAATAACTAAATATATTATATATATTTTTAAGGTTTTTTTTAATATAGTACTTAGTATATATAAAAAGTACTGTGTATTAAACAGCAGCCTATTATCTATATAAAAAAAATAAATTAATTTTTATTTATACTTTATTATTTTAGTTAATTTAGTTAATAATTTTTAACTATTTGGGGTTATCTGTATATATTTTATAAATATAAATTTTAAAATTATCTGCTAAATATACTAATAAAATTACTAGTTTATTTTATAGTATATTTAAATAGAAATTATTATTATCTGCAGTACCAGTTATAAATAATAGTAATTTTAAAAGTATATTAAAAATAATATATAGTTTTTTAGACTTATATACTATAGTTAGTTAAAAAGACTATAGATATTAGATAGTGTAAATTAAATATAAATTAAACTATATTATTAAAATTAATATTAGTAATATTTATTTAAAAAAAGACTTAATAGTTTAATAATCTGTATATATAATTATTTTCTATACAGTTTAAACTAAATATCTATATTTATAAATTATCTATACTAATTCTAATATTTCCAGTTTAGTTAGCTACTAATTATATTCTGCTGTACTTAATTTTTAACTTAAAAATAAAATTAGTTAAATAATTTTTATTAGTAGAATTTTTATAGTATTGTTGCTAATTACTGGTATCTAGTTTTTATGATATTTTAGACTTATTAAATTATTAAATATACTATAAAATAGTATTACTTCTGTACCTCTTTTTTTAAATATGTTAATATTAATATATAGAATTTTTAATTTATTAAAATATATTAAAATAGACTTTTAGTATAGAATATTTTTAATTACTTAGAAAAACTACTGTTCTGCTTTTATTAGATTAGTAAAAAAAACTTTAGTAGTTTAATTATATTTTATAGTTTTTTTAAATTATTTAAAATTATTTTTACTAGAAAAGTCTTCTGCTGTTGTAAAAAATATATTATTTTAATATAAAATAGTATATAGTTTTTTAGCTAGTTTATTAGACTAATAAAATAGTTAAATTTAGTAAATATTTTTAAAAAGTTAAGCTTTAAAATTACTACTATCTTTATATTAGTTATTATTAAACTAAAAATATTAATATTCTGGCTAAAAATTTTAATTAAAAAAAATCTAAAAAAAACTTATCTAGGGAAAGTATAATATATATTTTTTTATATTTATTAAAAAATTAGTATAAATATTATAAGTACTTTTTAAACTTACTAAAAAAAATTATTAATATAAATATAAAAGAATTTCTGTATTTATTAAAAAAGATCTTTAACTTGGTATTGTATATAAAAAATTAAATTTAAGTAGCCTATGAAATAAACTTTTAAAAATTTTTATTTTTCGTATAAAATAATACTAGTAAACTGCCAACTATTTAAGTATACTAGCTATTAATAAAATATTTTAATTATATTAAATATAAAAGAATATACTATATTAATAAGTATTATAATAATATTTATTTATATTAAAAGTAGATAAATATTTAAAATTACTAATATATTTAAGGCTTAAATATTAATAATTAAATAAAATTTTAATAATTTTTAGCCTTTATTATTAATAATAATTTTTATAACTATAAAAACTGGAGTATTTAATAGTATAAAGTTTTTTAAATATTTTATATAATTTATTTTTAAAAGTTTATTAAAAATATTATTAAATATTTTTTAATATATTAGACTAAACTTATGGATTTTAGCTGTTCTACTCAGCTTATTTTTTTTTATATAATAAAATATAGAGCCAGTAATCTATTAGTATTTTAACTATATTTTTATTTATTTAGATTTTAAAAAATTTTTATACTAATTTTTTAAATTTATACTGCTGTTTTATTATACTATAAACTGTAATACTAATATTTAATTTTTTTATTATTATAAAATTAATATTAAATTTAAGTTTACTCTATATTTTTAATACAACTGCAGTTAGATTTTTAAATAAGTTTTATAATTTAAAAGTTGTATAGTAGACTATAGTAGTATTAAATTTAAAAATATAACTAAATCTAGTATAGTATTTAATAGTAATTAATTAAAAAAATAGATTAGTTGCTATTATACTTATAAAGTTTATATTTATAATATATATAGAAAAAATATATCTATATACTATTTTAATTTAAAAATATAGTTATAGTTTTTTATTAAATATAATAGTTATACTAGAAGTATAATTTTTTATATATTAAAATAGTAATTTCTTTTAATAAATATTAAGTAATTTAGTTTAAAGATAATTATTAGTAAAAAAGTTGCTTTTTAATAATATATTATTTTAAAATAATAATTTTTAAAATTAATTTTAAATTTATATAATTTTAGAATATTACAGCTAATAAAAAGGTGGACTTTTAAATTTTAAGTTAAATATATGACTATATATATATAAATAAAAACTAATTTATTTTTAATTTTAGCAGAGATTAAAATAAGAACTATAATATATTTTATACTATTAAATTTTTATTTAATACTTTAGATATATACTAGTTTAATAGTATTTATAATTTAAAAAAAATTAGTACTAAGCTAGTACTTATTAATTATAAATATTATATATTTTAAATCTAAATATATAGTATTTATTTTATTATTAATATAAATTTTCACTGTAGTGTATTTTTAGTTTTTAAAAAATTTACTAAATTTTAGCATCTTAAAAAATTTATCTGTTTTAATAATAAAAATATCTATATTTATATAAAATATATAAAGTTTACAGTTTATAATATATATATATAGTATATTATTAAAAGTAAAAAATATTAAATAGTCTAAATATTAGAAGTTAAATATATTATAGTATTTATAATAGTTAAAAATATTTTTATTTTTATAATAGTTATTAAAGTAATAGACTTTATTTTTATTATATTTTTGAATATTTTAGGTTTTATTATATATATAGTTTATTTAACTATATTAAAAATATCTGTTATAAATAAAATTACTATTACTATTTATATTAATTTTATTATAATATATTTTTTAAAATTTATTTTTATTATAATTTTAATAGTTATAGCTATAGTAGTTGCAGCTGTAATAATAATTATATTTATAATTATTATATTGATTTTTATAATTATTATTATAGTAATTATTATAGTTATTATATTTATTTTTACAGCAGCTATTTTAATAACTATTTTAGTAATTATTTTAATAATAGTTTTAGTTAAAAAGTTTATATAAGTCTATTTTATAAGATTTATAATAATAATAAATACTATTTTAGGTATTATAGCCTTAGTTATAATAATTATAACTCTAATAATTATAAATATTTTTATAAAAATAATTTTTTTAGATTTTTATTTTTATACTTAAATTATATTTATTTTTTTATATAGTAAAGTAGAAATTTATTTTGTTACTAAATTTTTTAAATATAGTACCTTATTTAGATTTTTTAATATTCTTATAAAATTTAGAATTAATATAATACTATATTTTAATTATAATATTATATTTTAATTATAATATTATATTTATTTAATATATTGTATATTTTTACTAATTTAGTTATTTTAGAAATATATACTATTAAATATTAGTTAAAATAAATATTTTATACTATATATCTACAGTTATTAAGTTGCTTTTAAAGTTAACTATTTAAAATCTTTTAATAAATTCTAATTACAGCTATTTAATAATTGATATTTTTAAAATTAATTAAACTAATTTAATAAATTTTATTAGTTTATTATATTTATTATATAATAGTATTACTATAGAATAATATATTTATATTTTAACTTATAATTATAATATTTCTAATAAATAATATAATATAAAGTTATTAGTAGAATATTTAAATAATACAGTAGTATATTTAGAAAAAAATAACTAGTATTTAATATATACTACTATATATTATTAATAATTTAAATGCTATTTTAAGATTTATTATATACTTATTTATTATTATTATTTTTATTTTTATAAACTGGAGATAGCAGAGGTAGTAGAAAAAGAACTAGTAGTATATTCTACTAAACTTTATATTATTAATAATATTATTTATATATTTTTAATATATCTACTATTATTTATATTATTATTTTTTAAAACTATATTTTTTAAGTAATATTTATCAGCTCAGCTATAGTTTATATACAACTATTATTCAAAATAATAAGAATTTTTAAAAAATTAACTTATATAAATATATTAAAGTAGTAAATATCTATTTAAATATTTTTATTAATATAGTTTTGGTTAAAAATTTAAATAAAAAAGTTGTAGTATTAATTTAGTAATTATATAAATACTATTAGTAAATTAAGTAATATTTTATATAAAAATAAATTTAGTAATTTAATTTTATTAAAAAGTTAAATTTAAAAAGAAATAGAAGTAATAGATATTTTAATAAATATACTAAAAATATTTAGACTAGTAAATAGTAGTATTTTTAATTTTAAAAAAATTAAAAATATATTTATTTATAAAAAGATATCTGCCTCTGCTTTAGTAAAGGAAGTAGATATTAGTACAGAAATACAAAAAATTAGTAGTAGTAATAATAAAATATATATACTTACATTTGGAATTACTGCAGCTGTAAGTTTTAATTTTTAGACTTTTAGTAGTAATTAGCTTATAATTATTTAAACAGTAGTTAAAATATCTATAGTTATATTTAACTTTTTATAACTAGTTTTAATAAAGTAAAGTATATAGTAGACAGTTAAAATAATATCTTTTAAATATATTAATATATAAAAAAGTACAGTAGTATATACCTGTTAAAAAAATATATGAATATATAAAGCTAAAATTAAAATTAGTTATATAATTTATATATAAATCTGTTTATACTGTTGGTAGTACTGATTAGTTCGGTTTTATAAAATAGTAATATATAATAGTATTAATAAATATTAAATATTAAAAAATTAATAAGTAAAAGATAAAAAAAAATTAATAATACAACTTCTAATAAATAGAAAAATAAGTAATTAGATAAGAGAAAAAATAAGTAGCTGAAGAAAAGCTAAAAAGTATTTCATAGTACTGTAGATATTCTACTAATAAAATACTTATTTAAATAAATAAATTAATTTAAAAATACTTTTTTAATAATTTATTAAATTATTTAATTTTTAAATAAACTAAGAATTATTACTAAAATATACTACCAGTATTGCTGATTAAGGGTTTAAAGAAATAATAATTTATAAAATAAATATTTAATTAATTTCTAATTTTGCTTTCTTAACAGCTAACTATATTCCCACTTGGGCGGTGGAGAATGGCAGAATAATATTGTATTAGTCTTACTCTGGTGAGCTGGGTATGCAATATTTTATAAAAATAAATTTTTACTTAGTAATAATATAGAAGATTTATAAAATAACTATTGACTAAGAAATACTAGTATAGTACTATAAATATAAAATAGTATTTATAAAAAAGAAAGCTGTAAGCTTACCTATATAAAAACTAAAAATAAATTTAAAAATTAATTTTTATAAAAAATTCTGGCTAAAGCAAGGGTAAGTATATAAAGTATTACCTATAAAAAAATCCTATAAAACTACTTATAAAAAATATTTATAAAAAAGTAGATCTGGTATTTTAAATCACTAGTAGATATACCAGTTCTATTTATAAATAAAAAAATAAAAGCCTATAAATATATATAAACTATTATAAATTAAATAAATAAATAATAAAAAATACTTATCTACTATTATAGATTAATAAGTATATTAACTAATTTATAAAAGCTTTTTAGTTTATACAACTAAACCTATATAAAATCTACTATAAAATTAGAATTATAAAAAAAATACAAATAAAAAATAACATTTTAAATAAAATATAAACTATTTAAATATTTGGTTATACTATTTAGACTAACTAATATATCTATAAAATTTTAAAATCTTGTAAATCTTTTATTTACAGAATATTTAGATAACTTTATAATTATTTATTTAAATAATATTATAATATACTTATAAAATTTAAGAATATATAAAATACAGGTCTATAAAATACTAAAAATACTGTAAAATATAAAATTATATATAAAACTAAGTAAATACTATTTTATAATAATAAAAATTAACTTTTTAAAATTCTTAATTAGCTGTAACAGTATTTATATAAAACTAAAGTATATTACAACTATTTATACTTAGCCTAAGCTGCAGAATATAAAAGAT